>NC_052518.1:5733240-5781135 GCF_014356525.2 Nilaparvata lugens
ATTTACAAGAACCAGGAGTTTTCCCCTATGCTAACATCCCATTCATCACCTGGTTGCTTGTCGCAATCCAGTGTGATATGCTTGGCAGTCTCTTCAGACTGATTACTCCTCGCGACCTACGTGAGTTTTCTCCTGGCCTTGGTCGAAGGTCCTTCCACTGAGGAAGGGGTGGCTAAGCTGCCTCTAGAGCGCCCGGCCACCCTTGACGCAGCCTCTTGATCCACATTTGTACCTGGAGTTTCACCCATCTCTGGTCTCTTGGGTTTTTCTTTTTGCCCCTTCAAAACTCTGCAGGTCAAAAGCCTCACCTCTCCCAAGAAGTGTTGCCTGGCCTGAATGGCCGCCCTTCTTTGAGCAGTGGTGAGTTTTGGCCTCTCCACCCACAAACTCGTGACCTACGTGAGTTCCACTCCTGGCTTTTTTGTAGGTCCTTCCGCTGAAGGAGGGGTCGCCAAATTGCCTCTAGGGCACCTGGTCAGCCTCTTGACCCACATTTTTTGCTGGAGATTCACCCATCTCTGGTCTCTTGGGTTTTTCTTTTTGTCCCTCCGAAACTGCCCTAATGGGGCAGATCCATGGAGGCATGGGGTTTGAAGGCAAGGCAACTTATGGAGTTGCCTTGGGGTCCCTCTTAGACGCCACATATGTCAAGCAGGGATACTGTGGGTGAATTCTGGTTTTCAACACATTCATGAGTACGATGTTCGACTCAAAGCTCCCCCAACCAAAAGGGGGGTTCAAAGAGGTAAGCTACCCTTTTTCACTTTGTTTTTCATTTTTAATTATTCTTCCCCAATCTTTTTTTATTTTTTAATTGTTTGACTAACTTGAACAATGTATGACGACATGTGTGTACACACATGTTCATCATGCATGTCCTATCGTTAGTGGCCATCCTTTATTAGAGTCTAGCGGAATCCGCGTGCACGCTAGCTATGCAGGATTTAGTCGGGAGCATTCAAATCAACGCCGGACCGAGCCGAGGATTTGTGCAGTCTGCTTGACGCCCAACTCGAGCGTTTTCGGCCAAGCGGATTCTGCCTTCTTTCAGTTTAGTTCGATCTTCGCACATAGTAAGTTGCGCAATATTTGTATTACTGAGCGAATCGGCAATCAGCTTCAGTGCGAAGGCAGGCAGATTCCGCTCGGCCGATCCGCCCGGCTCGGCTCGGCCCGGCCCGGCCCAGCTTTGGTGTGAAATCCGCCCTATGCTATTTTTTCTCTATGTTGAAGCTCACATCGAGCTGTAATACCAAAAGGATGATTATTCTCCAACGTAATTGCCGTGAAGGTTGAGGCATTTGTCATACCAGTGGACCAGCCTGTCAAACCCCTTTTCATAAAATGCTGCCGCAAAATGAGTTTAAGTAGGCTGTGACATTGTTTTGGAGCTCCTCGTTAGTTTGGAAGCTCTGCTCTCAAAGTTATGTCTCGAATTTGGGTAAAAGGTATAAGTTACTAGTGGCTAAGTCAGGTTTGTATGGTGGGTTATCGATGGTGTGCTATATTTTTTTACTAGAAGACTGTTCGTCTGACAATCGTATCGGACAAGTGAAAAGTTACGTTAGGCTCGATGCACATTTGCGACGCTAGCCAGTTGCGTTTTTACAAGTAGTGGAGCGAATTTCTATTGGCAGCCAATTGCAATTCAGTTCACACTTGTTCGTATCGACAGCGTCTCACTGACGAGGGACATCAATTTGTACTCAGCAATCTTCGAGGCTTGGGCAACTTGGCAATTAATCGTGATAGAAAAGTTCTGATTTCAAATTTTCAAAGTTTTTTGTAATATCAGATGTCAGCAATTATTATAAAAATCACAATTATTCATCGGCGGTAAAAAATAAATAATTCGGTTAATAACTAATAGAGATAATACAGAGATGAGGAAATAGTACAGCTTTTTCAAAAAGACCTTTTATTTCTTTTTAAAATACAATAAATCTCTAATATTATAAAACCATTAAAATCAATTGAAAGCACTATAAATTCCAGGACTTACTCCCATCTCCAGGTGAAGATTGAAAATAAATGAACATTGTTTCAATATTTTTCTTGAATTATTCAATACTGATGTTTATTTATTTCGTATTTGTACCTGAAGACGGGATAGAAAAAAGTCCCGAATTGTATAGTGCTTTTTTTAATTGTTCTATAATCATTCAAAGAACGTTATTGTTTGTTTGAAAAATTGTACTATTTCAATTCTTCTATTAATTTACAGTATATATACAGTACATCAATTAATAAAAACAATATAAAAACTTGTAGTAGGCCTACCCTTTATGAAAAACTTGAAAATATTTTAACGACTAGTTTCTACCATAGGTCATTTTCAAGTTGAAACTTTTTAAAGGGTACTACAAGTTTTTATATTGTTTTTATTAAAGCCCATATAAGTGAAGTGATTTCAGTACATTAATAACATATAGAATAAGTATACAGCATATAGAATAAGTATACAGCATATAGAATAAGTATACAGCATATAGAATAAGTATACAGCATATAGAATAAGTATACAGCATATAGAATAAGTATACAGCATATAGAATAAGTATACAGCATATAGAATAAGTATTGTATTTGCCTCCAGAATATAACATGAGATGAAAGAACACCAATAATTCCAAGAACCGGCAGAACAATCATAAGAATTACTTTGAATACTGTGTTGCATAACAATTCATTTTCGTTAGTTTGATGTCGAATATCGCTACTTCAAAGAGCTAGACTATTGTGTTGGATAGCTCTACAATAGTGCTGACTGCTGACAACAAAAACCTAAAAACTGAAAACATATAGCTGAGGCACTAAGCGACTCAATTGTGACAAACTGACTGAGAATTATTTGATTTGATAAACTTATTTTGAATGAAACATACATGACCAAGAATTGTTGGATTTAAACGCAAACATCAATCTAGCCGACTGCTAGCCGACATTCGTAGTAGTAAATAATACCATGTATATTATTTCAAAAGATCTATTGTTCCAATTAGATCGAAGCTCCTATATTTCAGAATAATAAAAATAATCAGAGGAAACGGAAATATAAAGTATGAATGAAGTCGACTAACAATGACAACATAAAAATCATGGGAAACTTCTCAGAATTATTTGAAGCCACATACACATGGGTCCATATGAGTAAAAACAGAGCATATGCTCGTGAGCATGGAGCATAAGGTTTTGCTGATGAGCATTAGGTAGAAGCATAAGCATTTGCTCATTTTTATATGAATAAGCTTTACCTTATACTCTTACCTTATGCTCCTTAACTCTGGAGCAAATGCTCACGTACTTTGAAGATTTTTCATCAGCTGATTCGCCTTTGTGGCCTAACTTTGTTTTATAGCGAAAGGTTAGCGCTAAATATGCAAGTATAGACACCGCTTGTGTTTGGTCGTCTGCTCTGTTCTCTATCATGAATATCATATCATATCCCATTATATTAAACGAGCAATTTCTGTATATCTGTTTATATTTTTATATCTGGTTATTTATGTTCAACGGATCTCGAAAACGGCTCTAACGATTTTCACGAAATTTGTAACATAGTAGGTTTATGATATAAAAATTCGATTGCACTAGGTCTCATCCTTGGGAAAACTCGCTGAATGACATTGAAAGGATAATTCATCCTTGTCTGAAACAGCTGAGACTTTCATCGTCTGTGGATAGTAAAAAGTGAGCGAGTGATTCTGTGGAAAATCAAAATATCGCATTCCCGAAATTCATTTTCTGAAAATTTTGATGAGAATAAGGAAACCTTTCACTCATACAAAGAGAGGTTGGAAAATTTTTACTTTCAAAAAATACACAACACTGTTGATATGATGAAAATATCTACAATTTTCGGATTTTTTTCAACAATCAAATTTTACTACAAAAATATTTTTTCATAAATCGTTCACAGCAGGTAAAAGAGGAAATTATATTGTACATTTCAAGATCAAGTAATGATTTTTATAATAAGGGGTTACCGAGATACATAGCTTTGAATATAAAAATTGGTCATTTTTTGTGTATTGGAATATGGGCTTCAGTACACTGAACAATAAATTTTCCACTTTCCAACCGTATTTGACTTATGATGCATGATTTTGGACCGCCTTGACGAGCCGAGAAGAATGAAGTGTAGCACGATGAAATCTGAGCATTGTGTCAGAAGTTATAAGGGTTTGAAATTTTGATCCTTGAGGTGACCTTAAGCGTGCCTCTCCACTAGAAAATACTGAAATGAAGTGAATCTATCGGGTGATTCTCATAGAACATAATCTTATAAACTTATGTCATTGTGCGAAAAATCAATGGTTGGTGATGATGAGTGAAGCTGAAAATTAGGTGTTTTTCCCAATACAAGGAACATTGTTTGTCAGGTGTACATGGAAATGTATATGATATAGAGCACTGAACCTGATCTCAGATTGTAGAGCATAAAAATACGCCCAGAGGGATTTTCGAATTATACATCTAAATGGTATAATGGATATTGTTGATCAGAAACTAAAATTCATCAATTTTTTTTTTCTTCAAATTTCACTTATTTTTGAAAAATCATAACTCAGTAATCGGAAGATATTGTTGATCAGAAACTAAAATTCATCAAAATTTTTTTTTCTTCAAATTTCACTTATTTTTGAAAAATCATAACTCAGTAATCGGAAGATATTGTTGATCAGAAACTAAAATTCATCAAAATTTTTTTTTCTTCAAATTTCACTTATTTTTGAAAAATCATAACTCAGTACTCATCAGAGATAGAGAGTTCCGAATGATCTCATTTTATTTAGAACTTCATAATCTAGAAAAAAGGCGAGAACAAATTTTTCTGTCCGATTACGAGATTTGGCAGAAATAGCTGAAAACTGGAAAATGAGCCGAAAATACGAGGTTTTTGGGCCATCCTGTATCTAGCACAAGGAAATTTTGCATCTAGAAATTTGTTCCTGGACTTCTCTTATGTACCCAAATAATATATTTCAAAAATCAGAACTACAATATAAATTGCAAGCACACCCCCTTTTTTATGTCTATATTGACTGGACCATAACTACAGATGAGTGACTCAAATTTTTATAATTCCATCATCAAACTAATATCCCAAATCGATTGCAACCAGAAATTTTTCACCAACTAACTGGGGTGGTAAAGTAAAGTTTCGCCACAAAATGTTCAACTTTAAATCAGTTGGTACTTTGAATGAAATCATTTAGTCCTACCTAGCAACTCAAGTTTGAAGGTTTTTTATTGATGAAGTGTATCATCATGTCTCCTTTTGAATAACTTATTCCTTTATTATTTTTGTAGCAAGTTTTTTTAATTGTGAGTATATTGTGAGGAAGGGGTTTTTTCACAAACATTATTGAAAATCTGGGAACCTGAATCCATTAAATTGAAATAGGCATTCAAACTTTTCCATTTGCATACATGAGCATTGATTATATTTTCTTTTTTTTCAGGTTACAGTATGAAAACTAGTGGAATTGTTGGATCTTCAAATATTAGTGGAACCTGTGAAACTGGCAAATCTGATGTAGAGGATGGAGTTGCACATATTCATGAGGTTAGTAATAAATTGAATTCCTATCATTTGACTGAAATTATTGTCTGAAACACAACTTTTTCTTTAATAGCTGCGCAGCTACAGGAACAAGGTGGCACCTATTCCATAGAATAATACCGTACAATTGAACTTTATGTGACACAATAATTTATATCATTCTGATTCTCTGAGACTGCAATAGTATAAATATAATTCTATTCATACTCTGTCCAAACAGGCATGAGCCGCTCATGCTTGCTACAATTTTATCAGTACGAATTCAGTTGATTCTGAACTTGTTGACTGTTTGTTTCGGAAGTAATTGACTGTATCCATGCAGATCTCTTGCCTATTCTAGAATCTTGGGCATAGTCTATCGCTTACTTTTTGTCTTACTTGTCTTAACGCAAGAAGACTGCCAGGGAACATGATACGCTGGCAATGAAGCCAAATACAGCACTGTAATAAAACAAAATACCGTATGCAATCTTCTCTAAGAAAATATTGTGTTTTAGTGAGTTCCTAACAGTGTTAAATTGTCAAAAATAGTTGAATTTCAAAAATAGCTCCAAGTTTTCCAAAAAAATGGATATGGTACAACCAAGTTGCTAACGATGCAAAGTATCTGGGTATGACCTTGTACGTGAAGCTTCGCTGAAGGCTCATGCCGAGAAGAAGAGAGATCTTGAAAAGAATCTTTATTGGCTGAGCGGAAGATACTCCAACTTTCCAATCCGAAACAAAGTACTCAGATATTGAAGCCAGTATGGATGTATGGTTTACAAATTTGGGGGTGTACCGAAGACAGCGACATCAATGTCATACAACGATTCCAAAACAAGGTGCTGAGGAACAATGTGGATTCTCCTTAGGCCTACCATACGGCCGATCGAAACGTGTATGGTGTCGCCTCAAGATGAAAAGTGATCTCAAGGCCGGATTTCGGCCGCACTGGAATCAAGTGAGGCCCGGCCTCAAGACGGATTAATTTTAATTGCTCTTGAGACAGAACTGAACATGAATGGGGAAACCTGGTTTCATCTTAAGGCCAAAACACCCGCTCTTCCCCCTCTGCCATATTTTCTACCCTCGGTCAACACGTTTTGCACGTATTATGGATAGCAAAATCATTCTAAAAATCGATTTCTTGAAAAATCAATTATACCATTGGTCAACATGTTTTGAACGTGTTATGGATAGCAAAATCATTCTAAAAATCGATTTCTTGAAAAATCAATTATACCATTGGTCAACATGTTTTGAACGTGTTATGGATAGCAAAATCATTCTAAAAATCGATTTCTTGAAAAATCGATTATCGAAAAAAGAAATCGATTTCACAAAAAAATCGATTTTTTGAGAGAGTCGATATTCATTTTTCATCCCCACTTGTGCCTCAGTGTGAGTGGAAGAAAGTTAACAGTCACGATAAAAACCGGTTTTTTCAGGAACCGATACTGCACTGATCATCCCCTAGTTTCACTTCAGAGTGAGCTGAATAGTTGAGGAATCAACACATCCCCCAAGCAGTAGGGTCAGTGTGTGTGTAGTAGTGTGGTGTTTTTGGAGTGTGGCATCACATTCGGCTGAATAAATTATCTGCTGAGGCTGGTATAATAATATATGATTATCATATTCCTATTTTCATATTATCATAGTTGTAGTTGATCACATGAAATGAGATAAAAATTAGATTTCGTATTTTCCTCTCTGTTCAAATATGGTAATAATGATATGATCAACTAAGATAATAGAAATATTACCTGTGTAATACCTGTCTAGTCCTGTCCTAGTAGTGCTAAAAAAGTTTCAGGGTTGAAGGATTGAAGGAAATTCAACTTTTATGATAAAATTGATAAGTGATAACATCGCGAAGATTTGTTTTTCTTTTGAATATAACTTCTCCCAGAATCACATTGGTGTATTGTATCGTGTATTTAAGCCACATGTTTCAAAAATTTGCCTCTATGATAACATATGATAAATATTCAAGATCATAATCATAATTATTTTATCTAGCACTATTTTTATAGCATCATAGACAAATTTGAAAACGTTAGACTTAATACACAATAGAATAGTTCAGTGTGAATAGCTCCTTGAATTGAACTATATTTACCTTGCAGTAGTCCTTTAGTGCTTTCGCCAAAGCCAAGCAAGTCTTCTTCTTCTTTGTCTCTCCCCAGTATGCCTTACAGCGTTGGGGTAGCCTCGGTCCACTTCCTCCATTTATCCCTATCCATCGCCATCCTCCTCATCTCCCGAACCGTCTTCCCTCTTCTTCTCCCTATCTCCTCAATGCGATCCTCATATGAATACCTCGGGCGCCCCACCGTTCTTCTTCCCTGTACTCTAACATTTACAAACTGTTTTGCCTTGCTTTCGTCCCTCATCCGTTGTACATGTCCATACCAACCCAGCTGCCTCGTTTCTATTCTTTCCCCAACATCTCTCATTCCCACTTCTTCCCTTATTCTAGTATTTCTTACTCTATCCCTTCTAGTCTTACCAACTGTCTTTCTGTGGCATTTCATCTCCACAGTCCTTATCTTATTTTCGTGGCTTGATTTTATTGGCCAACTTTCGCTTCCATATAGCATGATGGGCTCTATTATTGTTCTGTATACCTGGTTCTTTATCTTTTTATCAAGCTCTCTTTTTCCAAATATACAGTCTTTTATTGCATAGTAGGCAACAGCTCCCTTTCTCACTCTGTTCAGCACCTCCCTATCAATCCTTCCATCCTCCGAAATCACTGTACCCAGGTATTCATATTTCTCCACCTGTTCCATCTCCTCTCCATTCACCATAATATGCATATTATCTCTCATTCCTTTTGACACTGCCATCACCTTGCTTTTCTTGACATTTAATACCATATGCCTTGATTTCAATTCCTCTGCCCATTCAGTTGTTGACTGTTGCAATTTTTCTTTTGAATCACCAAGCAAGTCTCTTGTATTATTTTCCCCAAGCATTGAGGAGAGATTCTGGTGTCGAACTTCATATCTTCCAATGTTCTCCCCGTTGCCAAGTAACGCAATGTTGCAGTCAATTTTTCATGCTGCGTTATTGCTTTCCTCATTACAGAGTCTTGTTTTCAAATTAATGGGATGACCATTCTCAATAATTCCAAATAAGTTGGCTCATCCATTCTTAGATAGTTTTTCACATTTTTTTTGATGACATTGCAACCCTGTCAATAAATTTACGTGGGTGAACTTCGTCCTCTGAAGCCATGACTTCGCCCACATGTTCCTTTTCCGTTTTTTTCTTTTGGACACTGCACACATTATAACAGCAATTGCTTGTTCACCTCAATAGATGACATGTCGTCTTGAACTGAATTTACTATCACAGAATGTATTGCACTAAAATTTGACTAAAATTGCACTAAAATATTTCACAAATCTGCACAAACACCCACCTTCCAATAGAGCTACCGCGCTACTGGATACGGTACTGGATACGCAACGGCCCCAAGGCCGATCGGTACGTGAGTGGGGAGACCGCCATTGAGGCCCGTCCTTGAGACCGGGACTGAACAGTCCGGGCCTTAAGACCGATCGAAACGTGTATGGTAGGCCTTAGTATGCCAGGAACAGCGATCTTCATGGGGACCTGCATGTTGACCTGATGTCTCTAGTGAGGTCCACGTTATAATGACAGTATTTGATCAACTTCGGTTTTGCTATCCTTGTCTATCATTCGACAAAGCCGGTGGTACTATCCTTTTCTAGGTCCACAACGATGCCAATTATGTTTTTGACAGTGTAGAAATATAATTAATTAATGAAGAGAATCGGCATCGCTATCTTTCTATCTTTATCCACTGCCATTATAACGTGGACCTCACTATAGAGGGTGCGGAGAGGCACGAGGGGCGATCCAGCTGCTAGACAATGGAGGGTTGGTGCGTAGGCTCAAAAGGAGGAAACCGTTGGAACTAGTGTAGTGCTTGTTCAAGTAGTGTCCAGTGAAAGAGCAGAGCAGTGATTGCGTGAAATCTAACTTTTAGTGCAGTCAATAGGTGTACTTATTAATTCAACAAAAACAGTAAGAGCTTCTAATGAGAAATTCGCGGTTTCATTTATCAAGTCTTTAGTCTTTATACTAAAAAGCTGTAGTATTGAAGAGATTGAATATATAAAATAGCTATAGAATATAAATATAGAAAGCTATACACCGTGATTCAAAAAGAATACCACAACTTTGAAAATTGATCTCTGCAAAGAATAAACGGAGAGTGGAGCACTATCCGTCATCGATTCGAGGAAGCTCTAAAGTTTTTTGTAGTTGCATATTCCAGCAGGATGTAGCACTACTCCATTGACACTTACTCATCTGTCCGTGCCTATTTGAATGAAAACTATCCGAAGCAAGGGATCGCCGCCAAGCAGCTCGAGACAGAGCACTTCATCACTGGCCTCCAACAAGCCTTCACCTCACCCCTGCGATTTTTTTCTGTGCGGGTACGTTAAAGATGAAGTGTATCGACCTCCTCTACCTGCTAACATTGAGGAGCTGAAACAAGAAATAACAGCAGCTATACAAACTGTTACGCCCGATATGCTACTGTGGGTGTGCAACGAGTTCGAGTATCGTATTGATATCACTCGAGTGTCTGGAGGGGGTCACATTGAACATTTGTGAACTTGTTTTCTAGTGAGTAAAATTTATTTTAATACTCTTCATTTTGATTTACAACCCAAGTTACTATTATGTTTCCTTGATTAAATACAGATTTTCAAAGTTGTGGTATTTTTTTTGAATCACGCTGTATTATAGAAGTTACTGCCGAGATCCACATGCCACCTTTAGGGCCGAGACACATGAGGCGTTTTTCAGACGAGTCGGCATGGCTCGACAGGACAGGAAGCTCTCCGATTGGCTAATTGATTTGAGGTATCAAGAATCAGCCAATCGGAGAGCTTCCTCTTCTGTCGAGGCGTGCCGACTCTCCTGAGATACGCCTTTTGTGTCTTGGTCCTTGGGCTAGTCAATCTTAAGGATGATGTTGAGAAATGAATGAGCCTTCATTATTGATAGTTTACAAATCACCGAGTTATTGGTGGATTAATAATATTCACGATATTTGGTGTATAATATAATTACAATATTTGGAAGGAATACTTGGATGAAAACATTTTTGAAGCGGTCACCCATCCAAAAGCAGTACCGAATGCTTGCAGCAGCTCTTATAAAGCACTTGATCTCTCTCATTTTTGCAATCCCAGAGTTTTCTCTCTTTGGAATCTGTTTGCCAGCTGTATGTATTTTTTCTATCAACAGAAAATAGTTATTTTTATCTAGTTCAGTTAAACCTGAGCTCCTCGCTATGCTATACACATCTACAAAGTTGCCACTATTGAATATAATTTTCACTCGTAAAAGAATTAAAAATGTAAATGTGCTACATTCACACACATCTTCAATGCGTACATTTTGTATTTAATACCAAACTTATAGAAATTACAGAAATTATAGTCACTGGATGACATGCATCTTTCATGCTTCTCTATTAGACTTTTGATTGTTAATCTTGTAAAGGTAGTCATTTTGTATTGATTTACCTACCATTTTTACTTGTAGAGATGCTTCTTATCAACTTATTATTGTATTAGATGATTGAATTGTTTCATGCAAGAAGTGTATCAGACCATCTAATAGTTGCAATCTTATGTTTAAACACCATTTTGATAATGTTCTTCTAAATTTCATATAAATATGCATTTATGGCATATAAATTATCTACTGAAATTATTCCTTCAGTGCTTTGGTAACTTGAGATATTCAAAATTAAGATACACTCATAAAAATCATAAAAATGTTGATAATTGAAATTAAAATGGTGTTATACCATCTTGCATAGAGCAATTCTCAACTATTAGCATCTTGAACCTATCATTGTAGAAAATGGAAAGTAATTGTAAGCTATTACTTGCATCTTATATGCTTCATTTCTGCACTAATCCATAGTTATTACATTTCCAATGCTTCCTCAATTAAAAGTCAATTAAAAATGTGGAAGAAACCTGTTCAAAATATATTTTGTAGATGTGTATACCATGGCGTGCTCTAGCTATTATGATCAGATCACATCAAATCAGATTTTCAAATATTTTATTTGAGACTTGCACTTGGTACTCCTATTGAAAGGGTGACCACTCATGGTCAGTCAAATTAACTCCAATTTATATTCTTGAAATTCACTCCACAGTCGTTCAGAATATTCCTGAAACTAAAGTTCATCCATTTCTCATCATTATCTCTCTTATGCATCATATTATATTGTATTCTATCCATGCACAAGCCTAAGTCTCATTAGAGCATCAATTTCAGCAACGATAGACGATAAAAATAATTATTGACCGAGCGAAGTGAGGTCTAAGATTCAAGTCGACGGTTTGGCATTTCTCTTAATGTTTAAATGTTTATATGTTGTGCATTTACGGCGAAACGCGGTAATAGTTTTTCATGAAATTTGACAGGTATGTTCCTTTTTTAATTGCGCGTCGACGTCTATACATCGTTTTTAGAAATTTTGCATTTCAAGGATAATATAAAAGAAAAAGGAGCCTCCTTCATACGCCAATGTTAGAGTAAAAATCAGACTATAGAATTATTTATCATAAATCAGCTGACAAGTGATTACACAGATTTGTGGAGAAGCCAGTCTATAGCTGTATCTCCATAAGTTCTATAGTTTCAATCAGGTACTTGTGGATGAGAATACTGCGTGAGGTCTACTGTTCACAGAACTACTAGTAGAAATCTTTTGAGATTCTGTGGTATTGATACAAGATAAAATAATTCTATTTCAGACGGTTTGTCTTGTAGAAAAGCTACTTGACATAACCTTACATCAATGATCAAACTAAATTTGAATGATGGGTGTGGTACAGAGGCGAACAAGACCTAACTCTGGCTAGTAAAGGATATCGTCATCTCATTCAAACAAGCAGATCCTGACACCCATATGGATGTATGGAATACAGCTGTGGGGCTGTGCCAGCAAGAGCAATGTGAATGTTACTCAACGGTTCCAGAACAAAGTTTTGAGGAACATCGTTGATACTACAAGCTCCATCCGAAACGCCGAGATTCACATAGATCTGGAGGTGGAGTTGGTCTCATCGGAAATTGGGCGCTTCGCACGCAAACATGCAGACAGGATACAACGGCATGAAAATGAAGAGGTCGTTCTCCTACTTGACAACACACTTATGCTGCGCAAATTGAAGGGGACAAAAACTTTCAAGTTGTGTAGTGTTGTGGAGTGAAAGTGTCAAAAGCAGAGCAGTGTATAGTTTGAATGTGTTTATACATATCTGTATTGCATCCTTTTTACTATGCTGTATTTGGCTTCATTGCCAGCATATTATGTTTCCTGACAGTCTTTGAACTTTTTGACATGTGAAACAAAAAGTAAGCGATAGGCTATGCGCAAAATTTCAGAACAGGCAAAAAATCTTCATGGATTCAGTCAGCTAGTTCCGAATCAACTCAATTTGTACTAATCAAATTGTAGCAAGCAATGGCGAAATAGCATGATCACTGCTGATATGATGACTGACAATGGAACTACCCATTGTAAATGAACAAACCCAAAGTTCAACTCTAAGCTTTGACCTAGTACCTCGAAATTCTGCTGTAATTACTATTCTTCAGAGCAGCTCTAATACTTTCATCATTCAATGTTCATTATCAATTTTTTACCAAAGTGGCATGCCTTTTTATTTTAAATTCACTAAACCTGCACATATAATATTGATAACCTTGTTTCGACTCATAGTTCTTATAAAATATAGATTAATTACTGAATGAAAAGTATTGCTTCCTATTGAAAACTTGTAATGCTCTTAATTTATGTTACAGGAACGAAAATATTGATTCATTATTTAGGGTGTGTGCACAAAAGTGAATCGAGGTTGAGTAGTAAAGGAAAGTGCTAAAAAGTCGTAATTCTGCCTCCTGAAGTATATCTTCATTTTATTTCATTTCACCAAGAACGCCTGATGTTTCAAGTTGCAGCGTTCTTGAGAGGATATGGATAAAAACCTCCTCAGACCGCTGACCTCTCTCTGTGTGCACACACCCTAAACATGCAAAAAGTCCCTCAATATAATAACGATTTTCCACTCTTCCATTTTGTTTACTAT
Source organism: Nilaparvata lugens (assembly GCF_014356525.2). Classification (NCBI taxonomy): domain Eukaryota; kingdom Metazoa; phylum Arthropoda; class Insecta; order Hemiptera; family Delphacidae; genus Nilaparvata; species Nilaparvata lugens. The sequence goes on from NC_052518.1 coordinate 5,746,951, forward strand.
TTAATTCGTGGATAAAAGTTGACTATAAAAAAAATATTAAAACTTCAAGGGACATTTATCAGACATTACAAAACTCTAGTGAGTGTAGTTAGTTCAGCTTTCGCAAGTAAATTTTTAAAATTAATAGTCAATTAATCCTCTTTCTTGTTTTCAAATATTTTTTTCTTACTCTATTATTATTCCTCGTATTTATTTTTGTTTCATATTCTATTTTCATTTGTATTCGTTTCTATTTTTACTTTCCTTGCCCTACTACCATAGGTAAGGAAAGTATTGCTTTCCAAAAAAAATTAAGGTACCCCAATTTCAAGTTTTCTATACGTTTCAAGGTCCCCTGAGTCCAAAAACAGGATTTTTCGGTATTGGTCTGTGTGTGTGTATGTGTGTGTGTGTGTGTATGTGTGTATGTCTGTGAACACGATAACTCCATTCCTAATTAACCGATTGACTTGAAATTTTAAACTCAAGGTCCTTATACCATGAGGACCCGACAATAAGAAATTCAATAAAATTCAATTCAAGATGGCGGAAAAAATGGCGGATAATTACTAAAAAACCATGTTTTTCACGTTTTTCTCGAAAATGGCTCTAACGATTTTCTTCAAATTTATACCATGGATAGCTATTCATAAGCCCTATCAACTGATATAAGTCTCATTCCAGGGAAAATTTTAGGAGCTCCGTAATATTCTTGAGAAAAATGGCGGATAATGACTAAAAAACCATGTTTTTCACGGTTTTCTCGAAAACGGCTCCAACGATTTTCTTCAAATTTATACCATGGATAGCTATTTATAAGCCCTATCAACTGACATGAGTCTCATTTCTGGGAAAATTCCAGGAGCTCCGTAATATTCTTGAGAAAAATGGCGGATAATGACTAAAAAGCCATGTTTTTCACGGTTTTCTCGAAAACGGCTCTAACGATTTTCTTCAAACTTATACCATGGATAGCTATTTATAAGCCCTATCAACTGACATGAGTCTCATTTCTGGGAAAATTCCAGGAGCTCCGTAATATTCTTGAGAAAATGGCGGATAATGACTAAAAAACCATGTTTTTCACGATTTTCTCAAAAACGGCTCTAACGAGCCGATTTTTTCAAATCCATACCCTGTATAGTTATTTATTAGCTCTATCAACTGACATGAGTCTTTTTCCTGGGGTACTAATGAAGGGTCCACCCAATCCTTGAGAAATGGACTTTGTAACCTCCTTCTTGTGCATGAGGTAGGTAGTTACACGGTTTTTACTTTTTTTTCTTCCATATACCGTGGGTAGGTAGAGCAGTTTATAAAAAGAACACAGTCATAGTCAAGATATTTCATCTGTAGAACAGCTGTTTTGACGAATTTCAAAAAAATCATCGAATTTCACAATTTACATAAAGGAAAAAGTACTCTGAAAACAATTGTTTATACACATAAGCAGTAGTCTAATCGTAGTTGCAAATATGTTGCCGTCAATCGTCATTATGTTATTCCCCTAAATTATTCTCGTTTGATAATGAGGCTTATAGTTCAATGAGCAAGGAAAGTTGTGTGAGTGTACCACACCAGATTTTTTATTATGTTCTAATTTCATATTTTGTTCTCATCTATTTATTTCTGATGTCCAGGTGGAGACAATATAGTGGGTTTGGATCCGCCACACTTATGGTTTATGACATAATGATGTATTATTGGTATTCCAGCTCAGTCTGTCTGTCCAATGCCACTCCTGGAAGCAGGTGCCAACATGATTATCTGTTGCTGATTGATTGATTGATTCAATGTTATATTATTATGCCGCACCTACATATTGGCCCAACGTGGGCCAGCGTCGGCCAATGTGTGGATGGCTGGTTTGCCAGCGCTGGCCTTCTTTGGCTATCGCTCCGATTTTTTACGAGCGGAGGCCAGCCCAACGAAGGCCAACCAAGGCCAGTGCTGGCAAACCACTCATCCACACTTCTCTACTAATGCGTTCTGTTTCCTGCTTTGTTGTCTCATTTGCTGTTTTTTCTGAGTGATTGACTTGCTATAGGCCTAATTGCTACTATTAATCAGTTTTGTGATATTTTGTTATTGATTTTTATCGTATTCATTCCAGTTGATATTTTCAATTTCTATCATGGATATGTCGCTGGCTACCGCTGGCCTTGATTGGGCACGCAGTGTGGACGCAGCCATGGACCAACGCAGCCAAGCTTACCAGGCTGGGCCAGCGACTCGACCAATATGTGGAAGCAGGACTGAAATTTTTAAACAGGTATGATGATTATGATTTTTGAAGGGACGGATTCAAGGATCCAAAGGTTCAAATAACCCCACACGTCAACCGAAGCTTATTGTGTTCCCAAGTAGTATATTAGTTAGGCAAACCAATACCTGTGTCATTTACAAGAACCAGGAGTTTTCCCCTATGCTAACATCCCATTCATCACCTGGTTGCTTGTCGCAATCCAGTGTGATATGCTTGGCAGTCTCTTCAGACTGATTAGTCCTCGCGACCTACGTGAGTTCCACTCCTGGCTTTTTTGTAGGTCCTTCCGCTGAAGGAGGGGTCGCCAAATTGCCTCTAGGGCACCTGGTCAGCCTCTTGACCCACATTTTTTGCTGGAGATTCACCCATCTCTGGTCTCTTGGGTTTTTCTTTTTGCCCCTTCAAAACTCTGCAGGTCAAAAGCCTCACCTCTCCCAAGAAGTGTTGCCTGGCCTGAATGGCCGCCCTTCTTTGAGCAGTGGTGAGTTTTGGCCTCTCCACCCACAAACTCGTGACCTACGTGAGTTCCACTCCTGGCTTTTTTGTAGGTCCTTCCGCTGAAGGAGGGGTCGCCAAATTGCCTCTAGGGCACCTGGTCAGCCTCTTGACCCACATTTTTTGCTGGAGATTCACCCATCTCTGGTCTCTTGGGTTTTTCTTTTTGCCCCTTCAAAACTCTGCAGGTCAAAAGCCTCACCTCTCCCAAGAAGTGTTGCCTGGCCTGAATGGCCGCCCTTCTTTGAGCAGTGGTGAGTTTTGGCCTCTCCACCCACAAACTCGTGACCTACGTGAGTTCCACTCCTGGCTTTTTTGTAGGTCCTTCCGCTGAAGGAGGGGTCGCCAAATTGCCTCTAGGGCACCTGGTCAGCCTCTTGACCCACATTTTTTGCTGGAGATTCACCCATCTCTGGTCTCTTGGGTTTTTCTTTTTGCCCCTTCAAAACTCTGCAGGTCAAAAGCCTCACCTCTCCCAAGAAGTGTTGCCTGGCCTGAATGGCCGCCCTTCTTTGAGCAGTGGTGAGTTTTGGCCTCTCCACCCACAAACTCGTGACCTACGTGAGTTCCACTCCTGGCTTTTTTGTAGGTCCTTCCGCTGAAGGAGGGGTCGCCAAATTGCCTCTAGGGCACCTGGTCAGCCTCTTGACCCACATTTTTTGCTGGAGATTCACCCATCTCTGGTCTCTTGGGTTTTTCTTTTTGTCCCTCCGAAACTGCCCTAATGGGGCAGATCCATGGAGGCATGGGGTTTGAAGGCAAGGCAACTTATGGAGTTGCCTTGGGGTCCCTCTTAGACGCCACATATGTCAAGCAGGGATACTGTGGGTGAATTCTGGTTTTCAACACATTCATGAGTACGATGTTCGACTCAAAGCTCCCCCAACCAAAAGGGGGGTTCAAAGAGGTAAGCTACCCTTTTTCACTTTGTTTTTCATTTTTAATTATTCTTCCCCAATCTTTTTTTATTTTTTAATTGTTTGACTAACTTGAACAATGTATGACGACATGTGTGTACACACATGTTCATCATGCATGTCCTATCGTTAGTGGCCATCCTTTATTAGAGTCTAGCGGAATCCGCGTGCGCGCTAGCTATGCAGGATTTAGTCGGGAGCATTCAAATCAACGCCGGACCGAGCCGAGGATTTGTGCAGTCTGCTTGACGCCCAACTCGAGCGTTTTCGGCCAAGCGGATTCTGCCTTCTTTCAGTTTAGTTCGATCTTCGCACATAGTGAGTTGCGCAATATTTGTATTACTGAGCGAATCGGCAATCAGCTTCAGTGCGAAGGCAGGCAGATTCCGCTCGGCCGATCCGCCCGGCTCGGCTCGGCCCGGCCCGGCCCAGCTTTGGTGTGAAATCCGCCTTATGCTATTTTTTCTCTATGTTGAAGCTCACATCGAGCTGTAATACCAAAAGGATGATTATTCTCCAACGTAATTGCCGTGAAGGTTGAGGCATTTGTCATACCAGTGGACCAGCCTGTCAAACCCCTTTTCATAAAATGCTGCCGCAAAATGAGTTTAAGTAGGCTGTGACATTGTTTTGGAGCTCCTCGTTAGTTTGGAAGCTCTGCTCTCAAAGTTATGTCTCGAATTTGGGTAAAAGGTATAAGTTACTAGTGGCTAAGTCAGGTTTGTATGGTGGGTTATCGATGGTGTGCTATATTTTTTTACTAGAAGACTGTTCGTCTGACAATCGTATCGGACAAGTGAAAAGTTACGTTAGGCTCGATGCACATTTGCGACGCTAGCCAGTTGCGTTTTTACAAGTAGTGGAGCGAATTTCTATTGGCAGCCAATTGCAATTCAGTTCACACTTGTTCGTATCGACAGCGTCTCACTGACGAGGGACATCAATTTGTACTCAGCAATCTTCGAGGCTTGGGCAACTTGGCAATTAATCGTGATAGAAAAGTTCTGATTTCAAATTTTCAAAGTTTTTTGTAATATCAGATGTCAGCAATTATTATAAAAATCACAATTATTCATCGGCGGTAAAAAATAAATAATTCGGTTAATAACTAATAGAGATAATACAGAGATGAGGAAATAGTACAGCTTTTTCAAAAAGACCTTTTATTTCTTTTTAAAATACAATAAATCTCTAATATTATAAAACCATTAAAATCAATTGAAAGCACTATAAATTCCAGGACTTACTCCCATCTCCAGGTGAAGATTGAAAATAAATGAACATTGTTTCAATATTTTTCTTGAATTATTCAATACTGATGTTTATTTATTTCGTATTTGTACCTGAAGACGGGATAGAAAAAAGTCCCGAATTAGTGCTTTTTTTAATTGTTCTATAATCATTCAAAGAACGTTATTGTTTGTTTGAAAAATTGTACTATTTCAATTCTTCTATTAATTTACAGTATATATACAGTACATCAATTAATAAAAACAATATAAAAACTTGTAGTAGGCCTACCCTTTATGAAAAACTTGAAAATATTTTAACGACTAGTTTCTACCATAGGTCATTTTCAAGTTGAAACTTTTTAAAGGGTACTACAAGTTTTTATATTGTTTTTATTAAAGCCCATATAAGTGAAGTGATTTCAGTACATTAATAACATATAGAATAAGTATACAGCATATAGAATAAGTATTGTATTTGCCTCCAGAATATAACATGAGATGAAAGAACACCAATAATTCCAAGAACCGGCAGAACAATCATAAGAATTACTTTGAATACTGTGTTGCATAACAATTCATTTTCGTTAGTTTGATGTCGAATATCGCTACTTCAAAGAGCTAGACTATTGTGTTGGATAGCTCTACAATAGTGCTGACTGCTGACAACAAAAACCTAAAAACTGAAAACATATAGCTGAGGCACTAAGCGACTCAATTGTGACAAACTGACTGAGAATTATTTGATTTGATAAACTTATTTTGAATGAAACATACATGACCAAGAATTGTTGGATTTAAACGCAAACATCAATCTAGCCGACTGCTAGCCGACATTCGTAGTAGTAAATAATACCATGTATATTATTTCAAAAGATCTATTGTTCCAATTAGATCGAAGCTCCTATATTTCAGAATAATAAAAATAATCAGAGGAAACGGAAATATAAAGTATGAATGAAGTCGACTAACAATGACAACATAAAAATCATGGGAAACTTCTCAGAATTATTTGAAGCCACATACACATGGGTCCATATGAGTAAAAACAGAGCATATGCTCGTGAGCATGGAGCATAAGGTTTTGCTGATGAGCATTAGGTAGAAGCATAAGCATTTGCTCATTTTTATATGAATAAGCTTTACCTTATACTCTTACCTTATGCTCCTTAACTCTGGAGCGAATGCTCACGTACCTTGAAGATTTTTCATCAGCTGGTTCGCCTTTGTGGCCTAACTTTGTTTTATAGCGAAAGGTTAGCGCTAAATATGCAAGTATAGACACCGCTTGTGTTTGGTCGTCTGCTCTGTTCTCTATCATGAATATCATATCTTATCCCATTATATTAAACAAGCAATTTCTGTATATCTGTTTATATTTTTATATCTGGTTATTTATGTTCAACGGATCTCGAAAACGGCTCTAACGATTTTCACGAAATTTGGAACATGGTAGGTTATATGATATAAAAATTCGATTGCACTAGGTCTCATCCTTGGGAAAACTCGCTGAATGACATTGAAAGGATAATTCATCCTTGTCTGAAACAGCTGAGATTTTCGTCGTCTGTGGATAGTAAAAAGTGAGCGAGTGATTCTGTGGAAAATCAAAATATCACATTCCCGAAATTCATAAGCTGACATATAGCCAGCTGTGAAATATAAACACGATCATTTTAGAGAATTGTGTTCTGTTTATCAATAAATAAAAATAACGAGCGAAGCTCGGTGCCCCGATATTGTTCTCTATGAATTGAGTTTTAGGTGAGTTGAGTTCTGAATTTTGAAATAGCGTGAAAAAATGTCATCTCTATAATAATCTTCAGCATAATCTTATAATCTCAATAGCCTTCTTATAATCGTCTACACTCTCATCTTCTCAAATGCCTATTTCCTATTCTGTGATAGCTATCTTTATATCGGATTGGTATCTTTTGTATTTATTCTTTTGTTGGAATAATGGTGATATATATCATGGTTGAATCTAAAAAGAGTTTAATAGTTCTCAACTATTGGTTGTGATCGTATCTGTTATAGTTTCCTCTTGCTCACACGAATTAGTTGAGCCATTTTACTATAAGCAAAAGGTGAAAAGCTGCTTCAGACTAGACTCACCTTTTTTGAAGCATTTGCTTCAAAAGTTGAGCAAATTCTCTAGTTTACTCATACAATTTTGAGCATAAGTTTATACTTTTGAGCAAATGCTCAAACTATTCTTTTGATGAGCATGAGCAAAAGGTTTTGCTCACGTTTATTCATAGAAAATGGCTCAATATTTTAGAAGTATAAGCAGATGCTCAACTTTATTCATATGGCCCATTATGAATAATAGTTCTTAGAATTTGATTCAGAGCATGATGTTATTGATCAAGTACTGTAATAATAGTACATTTATTAATGGACTATTACTTTTACCTCAATGCAATAACAAAGTAGGCCTATGTTATTGTATTAAGATTAACTCCAAAGCATAGGACAGTTTTTTAAATGAAACTTTGAAAAAACATTCGAAAAATGTTGAGTACTGTACATATAGAATGACTTAATATCCAACAGAACCAAAACTTCTTCAATTTTGATTATTTTTGAGAGCGAGTCATTCGACTGATTTGGAGACGCTGAATCCGAATCTGAAATCACAATATCTCTATCACCATTTTTACGCGTTCTAGGTTGTTGAAGTTGATAATAAAACGCGTCTTGCCCGCCCCGACGTAAAAAAGTGGCGGCTGACATGCGTCAGCAGAGCGTACGCAAAGCGTAAGGCCGGTTACAGAGCTCGACCGACCGTCAGTGCGTACGTCAGTCGCGCTTGTCTTGTACATAGATATTTCATGTATCCGTACAGAGCAGGACTGATGGCACGCATGCGCACGGTTAGGACCATGCGTTTTACACTGCGTACGAAGACCATCGGTCAAGCTCGTGCGCATCCGTCCAATCGGTCGACTGACGCGCTATTGAAGCAAATAGAAGCTTTCAGAGCTGTACTGATCAGTAGCCCAATCGCAACATAACCAATGTGCTGACACCTCTGCCCTACAATCAGCTGATATTGAATTGAATAGCATAATGAATGAATTCAATTAATGGTGTCATATTTGAATTCAGAGTTTTTCTATTCATTTCTTCAATCAGTTCTAAATTTTTATTGGAAAAATCATATATTATTATTTACATTTATTTGATCCGTAGCTTTAAGTGACTGCAAGTATTCCCAATGGTGATACAAGCTCGAAATAACTCATCAAAATTTCTGAGGTAGTTGAAAAATGTGTATCTTCATCCCCAAGCAATGATGTATATAATGGTACTAAATTCCCTTTGAGCGACCATCGGGTGAACTTGATATCTACGCCTTTTAATCTTTCGTTTACGAAGATAATAAGCTACAATTAAACAATCTGTAAAGGCGTCCAATTTGTGAGTCAGAAAAACTGATGTATGGATGCGTATGGTCAGGATGGTGCATATGCACTCACGTAAAAAGCCTATGGTCGGTCGAGCTCTGAATGTGTAAAACTGATTTATGGATGCGTATAGTCAGGATGGTACATACGCACTGACGGTCAGTCGAGCTCTGTAACCGGCCTAAGCGGGCGTGCGACGCTGTAATGTGCACTGTTCCGTCCGGAACCCATATACTTCTAACAACTTTCAGAACGCCAGTGACCTTGTTGTCGCTCTGGTCGTAAAACCGCGACTAGAAAAGACGCAAGTGTGATCCCCTATTGGGCATTGAAACCAGCTTGAAGCGAGCGGGAAGTAGACACTGTTTCACACATTCTATGAATTCGATTATTAGAAGAAAAGCTTGTTGATGTTGTCACTTCTATCACTGCAAACATTAAATGAAATAAACTATTTCTCTTTTCGAATCCAACTGTCTTGGAAATGTTTATCTTATTGAATTGGCAAGCATTTTCAGAATGAGTATTTGTACGTCTCACCAGTGATTCCTGTATGTATGTATGTATATAATATGTATATATTTATGTAAGTACGTATAGGAGCGGCCTAATGACCATGCGAGCCTTGCGCTCTGGAGGAATTGTAACAATATATGTTACCAGTATATATATTGATGCCACTAAATACGTTGAAAGCTGAACAGAATTCGTTTCACTCGCTTGTTGTTTTGAAATGTAGCTCTTTTATGAGACCATAAAAATATGAATCAATACCTTAGCTGAACTTGAATAAGTTTGAACTATTGGTTCTTAAAAATGTGATATAACTCGTCAGAAAGCAAAGAATGACTGGGAAAACCAGGCGTGATTTGAGGACTGTTCCAAAATCCATTGAGTAAGTGCATGAAATACCCTATATGTCAGTTTACTCGCGAAAACTCTGGCACTCAAACGTGAGCGTGCTTTGTCGGGTTCGGTGACGACAACCAAGCCCCCCCTTGCACGCTGGCGTCAACGAGTCTCCCCGACAGCCAATCCCCTACTGGTTAAGAGGTTATAGGATGTTACTGGTTAGGTTATCCTAAATTCGGGACCAATACATAGGAGCAAACGAAACGTTGCTCACATCAAGTTGTGAAAACTAATAAAATAGTTCAATTAGGCCCCTGTTTCATAAAAACTTACAAGTCCTGTAATACAGGAACAGCTGATTTTATCGGCTATATTGAGCATGTAATTGGAATGGTGATTCTCCTGTATTACGTGACTTATAAGTACTAGTAGTTCTGTGAACAGTAGACCTCACGCAGTATTCTCATCCACAAGTACCAGATGTCAACTGTTAACAAACTCAGTTCACGTTTGAATTTGTATTCCATAATTATGATATAATTCATCCAGTTCCGTAATGATCTTTCTATCTGATGAAAATTAATTTTTTAAAATCAAAAATATTATAATTTCTCCAGCATTATTTAGTTCATTTGTTTATTTTTATTCACCTATTAAATTAGTTTTTTCTAATGTGAGAATATTCATACTGATGGGCACGCATAATAATACCATGACTGCAAAACAAAATATTGAAACCAAAGACCTTAAAGTTGCGATTAGACCAAATTTATTTAAAAAATGTTAATAACTCAATCCTTTTAGATTATATTAGATTGAACATAACGTTAGTTAAGTAGTTATTATAATTTCTCAACTATGTATCATTAACAAATTTATTTTCCTGCATAAATGCAATCTGTCCATCGTCAGAAATTTGATAATATAGATTTTCCACAGATCTTATATTAGGCTCACTGGCTAATGAAAACATTAATTCATATAAAGGAACTGTAATACAGGTGCATATTACAGGTGATTTTACAAGTGCAGAATTATTTTTATGAAACATAATTTTAAAGGATTGTAAATTTTAATTTATAAGTCTTGTAATACAGGCCCTGTATTACTGGGGTTTTATGAAACAGGCTCCAGATGTATTTCACAATCTGTAATCATTATTAATATGCACAACAAATTTTCAATATGGTTTGTTCAGTAATGACATAGAGAAAATATAGCATAAGAAGATATCCCATGGTTTAGAGCGTTTATGTTCTAAATTTCACTGTTAACCCCAGCCTGATAGTTTACTTACTTCTTTTTCATGAAACTATTTGATTTGTAATCTCTCATTCTGTGCCGTTCTTGCACTCTCAACCGGCCAAAACAGTAATAATAGACAGTAGTCGACAGTAATCGGCTTGAAATTTGGAACATAAACGACCAATACCATGGTTTATCTTCTTATGCTATCTTTTCTCTATGGTATCACCATGAATGATACAATATCACCACAAAATGAAACAGTATCACCACGCATGATACAGTATCAACACAATATGATACAGTATCGTCTCAACTATGTCATCTTCTCTCCATGGTAATGCATTCTTGAGTTTGCATTACTCATCACTCCAATCAGAAAACTTCATTAAATTTAATACAACTTCAGTACAGAAGTATGTATCGGGAATTATTTAGGTTGTAGCTACTATAATGATGTCGTCGTCGTCTTCCTACGAGGATTAGGCTATTTGCCTGTTCCGACTTGAAACTGCCAATGACATCCATCTTTTGCGGGATACGCCCACACTTCTCCTCCCAACCACATGAATACGACATGACTGCCCTGGGAATCCTGTCGCTCTCCGTCCTTTCAACATGATCTTTCCAGTTTTGCCGATTCTCTTCAATCTTCTACCATATGGAGATTATGTTGAGCTCGCTCCTTATATCGATTATAAAGCCTATCTCCCCTTGTGCACCCTTTTACTGCTCTGACGACAACCAAGCCCCTTGCACGCTGGCGTCAACGAGTCTCCCCGACAGCCAATCCCCTACTGGTTAGGAGGTTACTGGTTTTCGGGACCGTAGACGACAACCAATCCCCTCGAAAGTGGTTTTTAAAGGAGCTCGGCTGACGGGGAGCTTGGTTGGCGCGTTCCCCTTGATAAGCTCAACTACGAGAATTGGGATAGGGACTATAGTGTATAGTTATAATGACAGTATTTGATTAACATTGGTGTTGCTATCCTTGTCTATCATTCGACAAAGCAGAAAGCGCTATTTATACCTCCACAACGTTGCCAGATCGTTTTCTAACAATGTAGAAATATAATTAATTGACAAAACTTTCAATATCAATTATAAAGAATTTTCTTTTAATCATTGAAAATATTTCTCCTGATGAATAGAATATAACTGGTTATTTTAAACAAGAATTAACAGTTAAATTAGATCAGATATACCGGTATCAACTATCTTCTATAGACGGCAGTGGCAAGGCAGAGAATCAGCAACGCTGTACTCTTATATTTCTCTACTGTCATCATAACGTTGACCTCACTTAGCATATGATGCTAAATTGCGGAATTGAACCTCATAAATAATCATTTAAATGAAATTATCGACAGAAATTTGTGAGCGGTTTGACTCAGTGGTCGCACTGATGCTAACGTTTAGATAAGTTGAGAATCATGCGTCTGCTACTCCCGTTGAAAGGGTGACCGCTTGAGCAAACCTCTCTGAATATGGTTTATAGAAGTGGATTTGTACATTCTTTGAAGTCTCTGTCCAAAACGTAGATGTTCACTTCTTGAATTCAATCACTATTGCTTGAAAATGCATATGAAGGAAATAAGAAAAGTAACGTTAGTCGTGACCCTTGGGTGCTGGGGACCCAGAAGCAACATTTCACGAAAACAAGTCACAGAGCACTAACACTACGTGGCCAAGTTTGATTGGCTACTGACATGAATTTACATTGACCACAGTAGACAGTAACGCGCACTGCAGCCCAATTACAATTATAACAAAAATTGTCTAGGTCCTCAGGACCAAGGGTCACGACTAGAAGGTTAAAGTTACAGTTTTACTGATTTATAACTAATTTTAGTGATTTTTAACTAGGTAATAGAAATGAAATATATTAATGGTGTTGTTTAGGTGCGTTTGGAATGTGTGGTGAGTTTATTGAAGGCAGCTGTGGCTCCACTCAGCTCATTCATAATGGAGGCACTTGCTCTGAATCACCCTTTAACGGCCGCCATTCGCCAACAACTGCAACTGGTTCCAAGCAAAATGGTGCTAAAAAATATCAATTCAATGAAACCTACAACACCGTTCATGTAATAGAAAAATCACAGTCAATCAAATACAGTTGATAAAATCATCGAGAAAAGATTAGCAATCATAGAGAACCACTGTGAGAGACAGTCTTCAGAGAAGATTGCCTTAAAATGAAGGCTTCTCTGATTGGTTCTCGTGGAATTGAATCGCGGTTAAAACAGTTTTAACAGGATTTTGTGCAACCGGGCCTCAGTACCGTTCAGGCCTATTTTTTATGTGAAAAAAATGTTAAACGCATGTCAGGTGCCATACAAGCAGAACTAAGCTCGTCTCACAGCAGAGCTTGCAAGAAAGAATAAACGCAGTAATGGAGTCGTTTGAAAGGCAGGAGAACAGGTATTTTCACTCGATTAAGTGTTTTATTCTTTTATTGATTCAACGATACACAATTATTTTTTTAAATAATTTGGTGTGTGATCAACAGGCACAGCCCAAAACTGTTCCTTCCCCGGATTTTGATTCATCAAAATAAGTCATGTTTCCTCCACTTCATAAAATGTTGCCTAATTTTCTGACCAAACAAAACACTTGAAGCAAGAAATTTTGAATTTAAAATTTTTAGCGCATGGAAAGCACTTTACCAAAGAAAATAATATGGACAATTGTCAATGTCTTAATACCTACCATATATTAGCAGAGTACCATACGCATGTAAAAAAATATTAAAGTGTTCTGAAAATTTTGAAAAAAATAATTTTTTCCTCCACCTACTGGCTAAAGTACTTACTTTACTCCCCGAAACATAATACTAAAGTGTCACTTTTTCGCTCTCGGTAGTAAAAAACAGAAAAACTCCCTAGGGAGTAAAAGTGACCCCATTTAAATAACATGGGAAGCATCTCTATTTTAAAAACTTACATTATAATAGGTTAGAAGGTCTAAGCTCAGATGAGAAAGCATAAAGAGGTGTCTGTCATTGAGTCAACTGAATTCAATACCACAACCAGAAATTTGATCAACTCATGAAATATATGTTTGTATGATATTATATTCTTAATATTAGTAGACGATAAAAATTTATACAATTTTTAAAATATCTTATTCTATTCAAAATACCAGCCAACAAATATTTTTGATCTGCAATTCAAATCTGAACCGCGTGATCTGGAGTCAGCCATTTTTGGTTGACACCCAGCTGATATAATTGTTACAACTTTTGCTAGATAGCGCAATCGGCAGTGCCAATAGACGGCCAGTTTTTAGGTTTTAGATTTTAGGTTATGTTGTTAGGAAACATTGTCACCAATACGTAAGTTATTAAAATGATTTTATTTGCAGTTTCTATAAAAAAATGTAGATGGAGGAAAAATGTTGTGTACATCACGAGTGAAAAATACTTTTTCTCCCTCAGGAAAATTGTTGCCCTCGGCTTCGCCTCGGGCTTCAAACTTTTCCCTCAGGGAGAAAAAGTCGTACTTTTCACTCTAGATATACAAATAACTATTTCCTCCACCTACTGTCTAAAGTGCTTATTTTACTCCCTGGAACATAATAAATACTAAAGAGTCACCTTTTCGCTCTCGGGATGAAAAAACAGGAAAACTCCCTAGAGCGTAAAAGTAACTCCATTATAACATGGGAAGCATCTCTATTTTAAAAACGTACATTTGAATATCTACGTAGAAAACGTTCAAAGACCTTGAAGATGCATAGACTCACGTGCAGCGCTAGTGTCGTACTTGGAATTGAAATCGGCCATTGAGGGAGCAACCTATAAGATTATTACATACCAATGCCTTTGTAATCTATGATATTACATATCATATTACATATTATATCGTGCTAAAATACCCCAATGGCGGACTTCAATTTCAAGTAAGAGCTATCATTGGGAAGGCATAGGCATTGTGAGTCTATATCTCTTTAAGGTCTTTGATTTGAAATAGGTTAGAAGGTCTAAGCTCAGATGAGGAAGCATATATAGAGTAGTCATTAAACCAACTAAATTCAATACCTCAACCAGACATTTGATCAATATATGAAATTTATGTTTGTATGCTGAAATTATTACAAACTTCATCACTGTACTAAAAAAAATGTATTTTGATATGGCGGAAGGTGTGGCTTGTTCATCAATTGGGCTAGTTAGTCGGGTCGAGCGAGGGGTTTGTTACCACTGTCTAAAAAAAGGCTTTTGGTGGCCCTGAAAAGGGCCAAGTTTGTTGCTGGTGGCCCTGAAAAGGGACCAAGATTGTTGCTGGTGGCCCTAAAAGGGACCAAGGCAGGCTAGATGTTTAGTAGTCGTCGACTGGCGCGATACCACGCCGCGCGAGGGTCCCGGGCAGGTCCGTCTGGTGCGAGCGCAGGCCGGCAGGGGCTCAAGTCAATGGTTCGCAGTCTCCACTCTGGTTTACCCGGGCTACGGAGAGGGCTGACCGGGTGATCTACTAGCCAGAGGTCGTGCCGAGTCTCCGCCGGGAGGACCTCCTCGACCACTTCCTCGTTTAGAAGGGGCCTTCGGTCAAACCCCGGGCAGGCAGGGTCGTAGGCTTCCGCTGCACACACTCCGATGTCGGTTCGGCACCCAACCCGCGCATCCAGAACCGCGCGCCAGTTGTTAGGCTGGGGCGCTAAGTCTTGGGGCGCAGCTGGCGCGGCGGTGTACAGCCTCAGCCTCTCCTCCACCTGGCGAAGCCGACGTAGGGCCCTCCTCTTCTGGATTCGGCGGCCGGCTCGGTTCCTCCTAGGCATCGGCTGGGTAGTAGACAAGGAAGACACCTCAGGTTGTGGTTAGTCTTGCCGTGGTTCCCTCATTGGCCTGCTCGCTGCTCTGCTCCTTGTCTCGGTAGTGGTCTCGGCTGGTAGTGGTCTCGGCTGGTGGTCTCTTCTGGCTCTTCAGTGGAAGGCTGCTAGTGAGCAAGTGCTATCGAGGGTAGCTGAGTAGCCCCCTTTTATTCACAGTCCTCGGCGGTGCTCGGCCAATAGAAACGCAGGAACGGGTGGCGGCGACTGAGGCGCACCCTGGTGGCGGGTGGGTCAACCACTCATTTGGTTGATGCGTGGCGTGGGGAGCAGAGCAGAGCGGCAGGCTGAAAGGTAGCGAACGCGAGGGAGGTATCAATTTTTTTATTCCATGTTATTCAAAATACCAGCCAACAAATATTCCCATTAACCAAATTTGAAACGGGAACTTCATCATAGCTGTAGTTGTGGCGGCCATTGTTGTTACAACTTTTGCCGACAGATAGCGCACAGCCACAGTATACATACAGTATGGAAACTCGGCTAGTACCCTGGCGCAAATATCCGCCATCTTGTTAGGAAGTCCCGCATTGTAATAGTATTGATGGGAGGTTCGGATCCCTTTACTGATCCGGATCAATTGATCTCATTCACTGCCGCGAGCCAATCAGAAGACCAGGATTGGAAGTTCCTAAGGTCACGTGACGTGTCTAGTATTTGTGCCATGTAAAAAGCATTGGTTAGATAGGCGTTTGATTGACAGTTTCCATTCTGTACCTATACCTACAAGCCAGCTGTTTCTGTCTACTCTTTAGATTATGTTGTAACACATTGTTTGGTCACATACGTTTTTAAAAATTATTTTATTTGCAGTTTTTATAAAAATGTACGTGAAGGAAAAATGTTGTGTATAACAAGAGTGAAAAATGTTTTTTCTCCCTCAGGGAAATTGTTGCCTTCGGCTTTGCCTCGGGCTTCAAACTTTTCCCTCAGGGAGAAAAAACAGTACTTTTCACTCTAGATATACAAATAACTATTAATACTACAGACAACCATTGGATCTGTGCTAACAGTTCCATAGTTTAACTTTTTACTTACCTCTGTAGTTGAGTTTGGGAGAGGGGGGATATCATTGTACAAATCAAATTTATTTAGGCTATTCATTGAAATTGAAAAATATATAAACAAACGAATAAAAACTAACATAATAGAATAAAGCAATAAAGTGATAAAAATAATACTTCAATAAGTTTTGTTCAATATATCAATACTGTAATTCGAAAACATCTACGGTATAACAAATAGAAACAGATGAGTGATGTCACAATTATTTTGTCAAAATTTCGAACTTTTTTCTTCGATAAAAATACTAAAAAATATGTAAACAAATTAATCAAAAACAAATATAAAAGAATAAAACAATGATGTAATGAATATTTTCTTTGATAAAATTACTAGATATATGTAAACAAATTAATCAAAAATAATATAAAAGAATAAAACAATGATGTAATGAATATTAAGCTGCATTTACACCAAAGCTATTAACAAAATGTTTATTTTCCGTCTTCATAGATTCTATTAGATTAAACGGAGTTTGACAAACACATATGCACATCATGTGTATGATAAGTTATGTTCAATCTAATAGAATCTATAAGGACGGAAAAATAAACATTTTGTTAAGAACTTTTGTGTAAACACAGCTCAACACTTTAACAATAAGTTTGTCACTTCAACAATAAGACACAGTTATTTTGTCAATATTTTGAACACAGGTATTCTATTTATAGAAATAATAGCCTGTTGTATTAGGCTACATACAGAAATGCACTTTGAAAGTCACATTATGTTTCGTCTACATCAGAATAATTATCTAATATTACAATAGTGATATTTAATTACAACTAATGTAGTAATATTTATCTAATAAACAGTCTTTTCTCAAATAGTCTTTCCTGTGTATAATTTGTTCAGTCTTCAAAGAGATATCACAGTTATTTACTGCTGAATCACTGATATCTTCCAGTAGTAAAATCATGAAAGTAGTTTGGCCCTTCTACTGAATCAATTTAATTTGCTAGCATCAATTTATTTCAAAACAAATAGAGTAGAAATGTTGTATGAATATAGAATTACTATTAATATAGAATCACTGGTAATTATTTACAAGGTTGAAATTTTCTCACTTGAAGCCACCTTCAAGTAGGTACTCTAATAATCAAAATAGCCTATAATGAACTGTTACTCATGGATCAAAAATGACTTATAATGTATCACTGTTTTTTTTAGCCAGTGAGATCATGATAATAAATTGAGATTTAGTGGGCATTTAGGATGCAAGTCCAGCTTGAACTAATTTAAAGAGTTATGACTCATGATATTTCACTGTATTTTTCTATTTTTTGTTACAGTGAGTTCAAGATAATAAATTAAGATTTTGTGAGCATTCATTTTATTCTTTTTATTATTTTTTATTTGTTGGCCTCCCATCACCCCTTACAGCCAACCCGTTCCACCACATGGCGCCAAGTGACTGAATGAGTATGCTTAGGCAAATTTTACAGATCTCATAAGGGTTTGAAATGATGGCCCCATCCATTGATATGGAGGTGGGACAGCTATTTGACTCATTTCTGTTCTGCCTGACATATTTCAAAAACTCTTTTGGTGCAGAGAGCAAGGTTAGTTCAGTATTATGAGTCATCAGCATTGGAGTATTGTTTATTGGGAGCGACTTGTTCATACAGGCTTGACATTTGGAGCCTGAGTCTTTGTAAAAATTAGGTTCTTCTTCAGTAAACATGCAACATGTTGTCTCAATGGACACTTTTCACATTGAACAGACTCTTGTCGACCATATATTATTTTGTTACAGCTATTGCATATTTCTTCACTTGGCGCCATTTATTATTATTATTATTCTATTATCATTGAAAATATTACTACTATTATCATCACCTCTATGATGAGCTTATTGCATTTAAGATGGAATACTAACAATTGGGACAATTTTAACTTGTAATTTACTTAACAAGTGAATTATAATTTATCACTGGTATTTTTTTTAGCCAGTGAGTTCATGATAATAAATTGAGATTTAGTGGGCATTTAAAATGAAATACTAACAATTGGGACAATTTTAACTTGTAATTTACTTAACAAGTGAATTATAATTTATCACTGGTATTTTTTTTAGCCAGTGAGTTCATGATAATAAATTGAGATTTAGGAAGTAAGCCCAACATGAACTTATCTAAAGATGTATGACTCATGATATTTCACTGTATTTTTCTATTTTTTGTTACAGTGAGTTCAAGATAATAAATTAAGATTTTGTGAGCATTTAAAATTAAATACTAACAATTGGGAAAAGTGAATTATAATTTATCACTGGTATTTTTTTTAGCCAGTGAGTTCATGATAATAAATTGAGATTTAGGAAGTAAGCCCAACATGAACTTATCTAAAGATGTATGACTCATGATTATGTCACTGTATATTTTTTCAACAGTGAGTTCTAAATAACAAAATTAAGATTTTTGAGCATTTTAGATTTTTTTGAACAAGTCTAACAATGAAGAAAAATTACTTTTTTATTCCTTATGTATTTAATGTAGGCCTACATAATATATTTTCTTAGGATATATTCCTAAAACAAGATAATTAAATTATTATATAAATGCAATGCCTATAATAACTTAACCTAAGATTTTTTTGGTTTTACATTTATATATTTTTTTATTTTTAATTTAGGCATTTTTTAATATATCTCAACTATTATTATTGATAATGATAATAACCTAGCCTATCATTTTTTTTAATTTTCAAGTTTTAAATTTTTTTGTTTTATAAAGGCATTTTTTTGAATATATCCTAACTAATGATAATAACCCAAACTATGATTTTTTTAAATTTCAAGTTTTAAATTTTTTTGTTTTATAAAGGCATTTTTTTGAATATATCCTAACTAATGATAATAACCCAAACTATGATTTTTTTAAATTTCAAGTTTTAAATTTTTTTGGGTTTATAAAGGATTTTTTTAAATTTCAAGTTTTAAATTTTTTTGTTTTATAAAGGCATTTTTTTGAATATATCCTAACTAATGATAATAACCTAATTAATGATAATAACTCAAACTATGATTTTTTTAAATTTCAAGTTTTAAATTTTTTTGTTTTATAAAGGCATTTTTTTGAATATATCCTAACTAATGATAATAACCTAATTAATGATAATAACTCAAACTATGATTTTTTTAAATTTCAAGTTTTTAATTTTTTTTGGGTTTATAAAGGATTTTTTTAAATTTATCCTATTACTATTATTAATGATTACCTAAACTATATTTTTTTTGTTATTTCAATCATTTTTTAATTTTTTTGGGTTTATAAAGGATTTTTTTAAATTTCAAGTTTTAAATTTTTTTGTTTTATAAAGGCATTTTTTTGAATATATATCCGTACTAACTATTATATCTATCCTAACCTAAACTAGCCTCACATTACATTCCATTTTTTATGTAGGCCTACATTAACTATTTTTCTTAATTACATTTTTTTGTTATTTTTCAAGGATGTGGAGGACGATGAGGAAGAGCCGGCCGGGGATTGAGACCTAGAGGCTGTGGAAGAGGCTGTTGAAGAGGCTGTCGAGGAGGCTGTCGAAGAGGCGAGTGGAGAGGCTAACTGAAGGAGGCTGAGGTTCTAAATGAGCTGGAGCAAGTGAGTAAGTTTTAGTGGAGCAATTTAGTGAGATGGAGTACTCAGAGATTTGGGCACAGTCTTTATTATGATTGAGTGATTCAATCAATTCATAAATATGAAAATTTTGATTTTTTATGAGAAAGTGAATTTTTAAAATACAATTAGGAAAATTAAATTTGGAAAAACAAATTTGAAAATTTTCAAAGGAAAAAACAAAAATATTTCTAGGAGAAAAAGGTTTTGATTTTGAAATGTGGAACGGAATCTATTAAACTGTCAAATAAGGAATAGTTTCAATTGATTTGAAATGATAATGATGATGATTGAAAAATAGAAATACTGGTAATAATTAACAACTGATTAATAAAGATTGGAAATTTTGTTCATAATTATCATACAGAAATAGTATTGCCTAAATAAAAAAAAATGGTCAATTGTTTAATATTTTTTCATTGATTGATGATGCTTGATTGACAGAGCTTAGTTGTGGAGAGGATATTCTTTCAAGTCAATTATTCCAAAATCACTCTCATTTCCCATAAAAATGATTTTTTCATTCTGCTTTATTCCAACGAGAGTTCCATTAAAGCTATTATATATTTTAAGAGTCCTAACACCAAAATGATGTCCTAGCCCAATGCTTAGATGATGAACTAATCAACAAAAAATATTTTTCAACCAAAAGATGGTTCTGAATAGAAAACTGTAGCATTGAGAGAGAGAGATTGAGAAACAGGAAGGGATTTGAGCATGAATTATGTTTAGATTTATACTATTGCTATTTCAATAATATTGTTATTTATTAATAATTCAATAACACTAAGCCTCTGCACTCAGGTTTTTTTCAAACCTTGCAGAGACTTGCTGTTTAATATATTTATATTCAATCCAATTTGATGGTATTTCATTCTTCATGTTATATTGTATTATAGTTTTTTATTACCATTGTCATTGAAATTATGTTTATATTGTTATGTTATATTATTACATTATATTGGTATGTATTATATTAATATCTTAACCTATCTGTTGGTATTTCATTTTATATTATATATTACTTTCTTACAACCATTGTCATTGTAATTATGTTTTTGGGAAAAATGAAGATTTGATTTAATTTGATATTGCAGTTTGGTGGTTAACTCATTATTCATTGAACAGCAGTAATTAGTGCATTGCGGAGAAAAGCTACCTAGTTGAATTACGTTCTTTGAGCAACCTGGAAGGTAAAACTAGTACTTGTCTATAAATCAGCTTGTTTTTTGGAAAAGTAGGGAGTTGGAAGTTCTAGACTTATCTGAATTTCGTAATCATTCATTGTATGTTGGTTGGAACAAAAAGGGTTCATTGTCGACTTTGGTCAACAGCTGAGAGAGTTTACCTCGACCACATAGTAGACCCTCTGTACCACTCAGCAAACCACAACAAAACCTCCCAACAACACCACACAGCTTAGCTTGAGCCAACAACTTACAACAGGTGATCACTGGGGGGGGGGCGAATAAGCAAACAGTGTGATTAAAATTATTTGGGGGAGGGGTCAAAACAATTATTGGTGGTAAATAAAAAATCTTTGGTTGGGGGGGATTTGTATACTGTATTTGAGGTATTCAGGGGGTGGTATAAAAGCGGGGTATTCAGAGTGGATGTACTAAATTTGGGGTATTCAGGGGGTCTTTGAGCTTGCAGTGGGGATTGGACAAATACTTACTTTGAAATGCAAATACCTTGACTGGCCCACACAGGTGGCCTCTGCCTCAAGGCGGCCTCGGGCGCCTCAAGGCCGCCTTCAGGCCTCAGACTCACAAAGTGTGTGGAACCGATACTTACATCACATTCAACAGTTTCTCATCACAATGATACCTCTACCACAACTGGTCGACAAAAAAAATTCCCCAAAACCCTATCATCCAAAAACCTTGGAGCATTCAATCCTCCATATTCATGATAATGCAGCAACATCTGAACGTCCAAACTGTAGAAATTCCTCTCAGAGAACAACAAAAGCAAGTCAAGAATGAACCGATTTGTTCCAACCAACATACAAAAGTTACTCTACCATAAAAAATCCAGTTCCATCTGTTTAAAAGCAATGTATTTGTCTGGTACAATGACTGTACCAGAAATTCATCTGAACCTCCCTCAAATTTATGAAATATCCTCTGCTTTGGCCATCAAAAGATCAACTGATTTTTTGAAAAATATATTTTGGCCTATCAGACTTATCAGTCAACTAGGCTGAAATAAGGAAACCTGTCCAGGAAATGCTCAATAGTAATTCAACTATTCTTGGATGAAAGAAGTTTTGGTTCCTGAATCATGCATGGTTGGTTATATGATTACTGTTTACTGTAAAAGACTGAAAATATTCCTAATAATTGAACCCTACAGATCTGTTTTTCTTTTTGGAGGACTTGGTATTAATTAAACTATTCAAAATGACAAATTTCAGTTGAACTAGATAGTAAATAGAAATTGTGGGCTCTTGAACAATCTTGACAAATATGAAGCTATGAAACTTATTTACTGTGAAAAAACAAAATTTCCCCAAATAGTCGAATAATTTAAACAGTTTTAGGATAATATGGTAAAATGATATTGAGGGGGTATTAAGGTCAAGTCAAGGTCGAGTCGTGGCCAAGTCAGAGTCAGTCAGTGGTCAAGGTGGAAGTCAAGATTGAACCAGAGCCTCAATTTTCTACTTGAAACATTGCAATTATCTGTCTTGGAGTTTGCAGACTTGAAACTGCAATTATCTGAAGGTAGAGTGCTTTCATTATTCTATTGATTTATGGGATTGGCCAATGCTACATATCTGGACTAATTTACAGAAATATACATGAAGATGATTAATTTTTATTATTGTAAGCGATATTCTACTTTAACTTTTAGGCAGATATTAATTTTTGTTCAGTTTAATTTTAATTTAGATTTTAATTGAATGTATTTATTTATTCAGTCAAGTATTATTTATTGTCAAACAACAAACAGATGTGTTTATTATGCTGTTAGTATGCATTTTCAGTATTTTGTAAAAATTGATTTGAATTAGAGGTAGGAAATGATATTGAAATACTTATTATTCTTAATTATAATTATCTACTTTGTGAAGTATAGGGAACTATGTATGTTGAAGATAGATAAGTATTATATTATTGGAAATTTAATTTGCTTATTTGAGGGTTTGTTTTTTGGAAAAGTAGGGAGTTGGAAGTTCTAGACTTATCTGAATTTCGTAATCATTCATTGTATGTTGGTTGGAACAAAAAGGGTTCATTGTCGACTTTGGTCAACAGCTGAGAGAGTTTACCTCGACCACATAGTAGACCCTCTGTACCACTCAGCAAACCACAACAAAACCTCCCAACAACACCACACAGCTTGAGCCAACAACTTACAACAGGTGATCACTGGGGGGGGGGGCGAATAAGCAAACAGTGTGATTAAAATTATTTGGGGGAGGGGTCAAAACAATTATTGGTGGTAAATAAAAAATCTTTGGTTGGGGGGGATTTGTATACTGTATTTGAGGTATTCAGGGGGTGGTATAAAAGCGGGGTATTCAGAGTGGATGTACTAAATTTGGGGTATTCAGGGGGTCTTTGAGCTTGCAGTGGGGATTGGACAAATACTTACTTTGAAATGCAAATACCTTGACTGGCCCACACAGGTGGCCTCTGCCTCAAGGCGGCCTCGGGCGCCTCAAGGCCGCCTTCAGGCCTCAGACTCACAAAGTGTGTGGAACCGATACTTACATCACATTCAACAGTTTCTCATCACAATGATACCTCTACCACAACTGGTCGACAAAAAAAATTCCCCAAAACCCTATCATCCAAAAACCTTGGAGCATTCAATCCTCCATATTCATGATAATGCAGCAACATCTGAACGTCCAAACTGTAGAAATTCCTCTCAGAGAACAACAAAAGCAAGTCAAGAATGAACCGATTTGTTCCACCCAACATACAAAAGTTACTCTACCATAAAAAATCCAGTTCCATCTGTTTAAAAGCAATGTATTTGTCTGGTACAATGACTGTACCAGAAATTCATCTGAACCTCCCTCAAATTTATGAAATATCCTCTGCTTTGGCCATCAAAAGATCAACTGATTTTTTGAAAAATATATTTTGGCCTATCAGACTTATCAGTCAACTAGGCTGAAATAAGGAAACCTGTCCAGGAAATGCTCAATAGTAATTCAACTATTCTTGGATGAAAGAAGTTTTGGTTCCTGAATCATGCATGGTTGGTTATATGATTACTGTTTACTGTAAAAGACTGAAAATATTCCTAATAATTGAACCCTACAGATCTGTTTTTCTTTTTGGAGGACTTGGTATTAATTAAACTATTCAAAATGACAAATTTCAGTTGAACTAGATAGTAAATAGAAATTGTGGGCTCTTGAACAATCTTGACAAATATGAAGCTATGAAACTTATTTACTGTGAAAAAACAAAATTTCCCCAAATAGTCGAATAATTTAAACAGTTTTAGGATAAGATGGTAAAATGATATTGAGGGGGTATTGAGGTCAAGTCAAGGTCGAGTCGTGGCCAAGGTCAGAGTCAGTCAGTGGTCAAGGTGGAAGTCAAGATTGAACCAGAGCCTCAATTTTCTACTTGAAACATTGCAATTATCTGTCTTGGAGTTTGCAGACTTGAAACTGCAATTATCTGAAGGTAGAGTGCTTTCATTATTCTATTGATTTATGGGATTGGCCAATGCTAAATATCTGGACTAATTTACAGAAATATACATGAAGATGATTAATTTTTATTATTGTAAGCGATATTCTACTTTAACTTTTAGGCAGATATTAATTTTTGTTCAGTTTAATTTTAATTTAGATTTTAATTGAATGTATTTATTTATTCAGTCAAGTATTATTTATTGTCAAACAACAAACAGATGTGTTTATTATGCTGTTAGTATGCATTTTCAGTATTTTGTAAAAATTTGAATTAGAGGTAGGAAATGATATTGAAATACTTATTATTCTTAATTATAATCAATTATCTACTTTATGAAGTATAGGGGACTATGTATGTTGAAGATAGATAATTATTATATTATTGGAAATTTAATTTGCTTATTTGAGGGTTTGTTTTTTAGAGGATTATCGCCCGGTTGCACAAAGTCTGATAGCTTTTAATCCCGATTAAATTCCATGAGAACTAATCAAAGAAGCCTTATTCTCAGAAATGCCTATGTATTGAAAATTTTGGGGTCTAATAATTATTCCTTTCTATTTATTTATTTATTACTGTTATTACACCATCAATTTAAATTGGGCGAGGACATGTTATGCCTTTCAGTGATATGTTCTATTTTTGTAAATAGAGTTGGAAATCGCTAAAAAGTAATTCTATTTTATGAACAAATAGAAAATAATAATGTATTCATGAATTTATAAAAATTATCAGCTGGAAATTAATTATTTAAACAATGATCGAGTGAGGTTTGCAGTCTCCCTGTCTGTCCATCAAGCATGATCAATCAATCAATTCTAAATTTAATTTGGAAATTAAGAAAATGTAATCACAAATCTTGTAATATAACTTTTTTTACAATAATAGATTTGAAATTGGTGAACTAGCATAACAATTTTATTATTGGAATTAATAGCTACATATTATGATATTCAGTTGAAATTTGATAATGATACTCGATTGATAATAATTTATTATTGTAGGCCTAAAATCATCATCATTATCATCATCATAGAAATGAATGAATGAATAGTGGATAAATTTGTGATAATAGGCTATATATATAGTGACTGTTAAGTGAGCGAAGTGAATTAATTTTGAATATGGATTGAATTTTTATTCTTAATAAGCAATGAAAATGAAATGAATTGATCTTTGTCACTCACCCTACAGATCTGTTTTTCTTTTTGGAGGACTTGGTATTAATTAAACTATTCAAAATGACAAATTTCAGTTGAACTAGATAGTAAATAGAAATTGTGGGCTCTTGAACAATCTTGACAAATATGAAGCTATGAAACTTATTTACTGTGAAAAAACAAAATTTCCCCAAATAGTCGAATAATTTAAACAGTTTTAGGATAAGATGGTAAAATGATATTGAGGGGGTATTAAGGTCAAGTCAAGGTCGAGTCGTGGCCAAGGTCAGAGTCAGTCAGTGGTCAAGGTGGAAGTCAAGATTGAACCAGAGCCTCAATTTTCTACTTGAAACATTGCAATTATCTGTCTTGGAGTTTGCAGACTTGAAACTGCAATTATCTGAAGGTAGAGTGCTTTCATTATTCTATTGATTTATGGGATTGGCCAATGCTACATATCTGGACTAATTTACAGAAATATACATGAAGATGATTAATTTTTATTATTGTAAGCGATATTCTACTTTAACTTTTAGGCAGATATTAATTTTTGTTCAGTTTAATTTTAATTTAGATTTTAATTGAATGTATTTATTTATTCAGTCAAGTATTATTTATTGTCAAACAACAAACAGATGTGTTTATTATGCTGTTAGTATGCATTTTCAGTATTTTGTTAAAATTGATTTGAATTAGAGGTAGGAAATGATATTGAAATACTTATTATTCTTAATTATAATTATCTACTTTGTGAAGTATAGGGAACTATGTATGTTGAAGATAGATAATTATTATATTATTGGAAATTTAATTTGCTTATTTGAGGGTTTGTTTTTTAGAGGATTATCGCCCGGTTGCACAAAGTCTGATAGCTTTTAATCCCGATTAAATTCCATGAGAACTAATAATCAAAGAAGCCTTATTCTCAGAAATGCCTATGTATTGAAAATTTTGGGGTCTAATAATTATTCCTTTCTATTTATTTATTTATTTATTACTGTTATTACACCATCAATTTAAATTGGGCGAGGACATGTTATGCCTTTCAGTGATATGTTCTATTTTTGTAAATAGAGTTGGAAATCGCTAAAAAGTAATTCTATTTTATGAACAAATAGAAAATAATAATGTATTCATGAATTTATAAAAATTATCAGCTGGAAATTAATTATTTAAACAATGATCGAGTGAGGTTTGCAGTCTCCCTGTCTGTCCATCAAGCATGATCAATCAATCAATTCTAAATTTAATTTGGAAATTAAGAAAATGTAATCACAAATCTTGTAATATAACTTTTTTTACAATAATAGATTTGAAATTGGTGAACTAGCATAACAATTTTATTATTGGAATTAATAGCTACATATTATGATATTCAGTTGAAATTTGATAATGATACTCGATTGATAATAATTTATTATTGTAGGCCTAAAATCATCATCATTATCATCATCATAGAAATGAATGAATGAATGAATAGTGGATAAATTTGTGATAATAGGCTATATATATAGTGACTGTTAAGTGAGCGAAGTGAATTAATTTTGAATATGGATTGAATTTTTATTCTTAATAAGCAATGAAAATGAAATGAATTGATCTTTGTCACTCACCCTACAGACACTGTACCCTCCTCTCCAGAGTACTCCTTACAAATCACTTTTCCTTACATTGTTTCTAATGTCCTTCACTCAAATATATCCTGCCTCTCCAGAGCCTCCTCCACTATAGCATCTATTTCCGCCGCCAGCCTCCTTGGGATTTTGCAGGCCTTTAAATTTTCCTTGTTTTTTCGGTGCTGAAAACAAAAATCAAACCTTGAATGATTATTTATTTTAACAATCATTATCATACATTGTATTGTCTTCATAAAAATTTGTTTTATTCATTCATTCAAGAAGAGAATTGCTCCATTCTCATTAAGCATGATTCGCTGAATCGACTGTATTGTAGACTATAAATTGTTAAACCCTAGCAGATCGCATTAGGTGACGCCGGCGATTCCAACCATATTCAATCAAAGCTTGAGCATTTTCCCTCTGCCGTCACCATAATGAGGTTTGCAACAGTGTGCACAATGTTTGATATAGAAGTATTTATTGAAAGCATATATTTGTATCTCTATCTCGTAGCATTATCAGAGAAATCAATGTTGCTGTATGGAGTCAATTGCTAAAGATTATGGATTAGGGCAGCAGCAAATTAAAAAAAAAACCAAGTGGCACTTCTTGCTGCTGGGTTATCCATTGTGAGATTCAGGTTATAGAGTCAGTATCTTATAAATCTCTTATATAGATAGCTCTATCTATTTCCAACTCCACACATTTGCCGAATTGTTACTAGACTATGCACAAATATAAACTACCAAAATATTTCATTTCAATAATGACAATTTATCATCAAATTATGGAAAAATATATCTCCATGAAGTATGGAATATATTTAAGATATGTTTTATAATTATTAGAAAGAATCATTAATCAATATCATATCAGATTTACAGGGAATACTTGAATCAGAGCTATCCACTGTAGTGGTGGAAAGAAAAAGTGGCAACAATGACTTCCTATCATTTCCACTGTCTTTATAACATGAATCTCACTATAGTTCCATTCGAATCGACACATTCAATTACATTTTAATTGTATATAATAATTAATATTCATATAATGATTCAATATTTTGTATTATACAGAACATTCCTAAAGTCACACACATTCAAATAAACATATCTGTAAAAAGTGGGGTTTTATATTCATTGTGTGGCTACTGGAAGATAGCATCACTGTTAATGAATGAAAAACATGAATGTGTACAGATTATAACATGTATACATTATTGTTTTGTGTACGATAATGTAAAAGCATACCCTTTTTCCAATAGCAAGGAGTGTTCCTTCTTGAACAGTATTTTACCAGTATTCAATGCCCCCCAAATTTTGTTCCAGTGGGGTTAATTTTCAGTTTATTCAGAGTATAAAGCCTACTTTTAAAAACATCCAAGATAACCCCATTTGAAAAAATGTAGAGGCATTTGAATAGGTTTCCTGTGAAAGACAGTTCGAAAAGGAACACTCCTTGCTCTTGGCAAAACCACATGCTCACATTAACATACTCAACAAAAATGATAATAATGAAAATAAAACAATACTGTAGACCTGTTGTAACCTGCACACAATAAATTATTTTAAATATTTTTCTTTTTCATATGAATAGTGATGCTATCTTTTGGTAGACACAAGTAATACAGAGCGGTGCAGAGGAAATGCATGTTTTTCGAACAGCCAGTACTCGTCAATGGGAGGGGGTATTGCCCTGGAACGAATGTTGGCAGACGGCCCATACTATACCGTTTCAGTTGCTATGGGCATTGGAATGTACAACATCATGTGTTCGCTGTTAACAAGGTTTTTTTAGAAACAATGAATCTGTAGTCACAGTACAATATTTTTCCGTCAATATTTTAGAGTTGGGCATTGAGGTGCAATGCCTGATCAAAATATTGTACTCTGGTGGGTTGCAGCGTTTAGGAGTACTAGTTCTTTGATGAAAAAGAAACCACCTGGTCTTCCCCATTCCCTGGAAAATGTAGAGTCAGAACGGCAGTTGTTACTAGTCCTAGATGATTGAGACGAGGATATGGTATCAGGACTTGATGACACTGACTCCGTCTACATTTTCAGGAGTATGAACTGAACAGGGAAGACCAGGTGGTTTCTTTTACATCAGAGAACTAGTACTCCTGAACGCTGCAACCCATTGAAGTACAGTATTTCGATCGGGCATTGCACCTTGAGGCCCAACTCTAAAATATTGACAAAAAAGCATTGCACTGTGACTACAGATTCATTGTTTCTAAAAAAAAACTGCTTCACAGCGAACACACAATGTTGTACGTTCCAATGCTCATAGCAACTGAAATGGCTTAGTATGGGCCGTCTGCCAAAATTCGTTCCAGAGCAATAACCCCCCTCCATCAGCCAGTACTAGCGGTTTGAAAAACATACGTTTCCTCTGCACCACACACTGTATAAACATCCCATTATTCATAGACAGGTTTATTAGGATTTTTGCGACTTAATGAAATTGCGTACTCATATTATTAATAATTCAATATTCAATTTTATCGAATAATATAATTAATCAATATTTTGTGATATTGTTATAACCAAATACTGTCATATTGTAATTACTGCAATATTTACTTAGAAATATGTTGTTACACTTACAGTTTGGATGTAATTTTTCAACATGTCATACGGAGTGTGCTGGGGGTTTGGTGCCCTCTCAAAGGGCACCAAATAAGAGAGGCCCACCCACGAGTGCCTTCCATCCCCCAACCACTGCACATAGAATGTTATTCGGAAAACATTGTTGGAGCACACTGAAAACAAACATGAAGAAAAAATTAAACTTATTCTGCTTATTGTAAAAAACTAGTGAATATGAATACTGTAATAATCTACTCTAGTTACAATCTACATAAGAAATGAATTGAATCTAATGGCTGATTTCCAACTATTTTTTTAAACACTTTTTTGAAATTATTTAATGGTCATGGTCATACAGAAGACCATAGACAAAATATCAAATAAGAATATATCTCAAGGTATAGGGCATTTATGTTAACTCAAACTTAGTAGTACATTTTCTAGAAACTATGTGACGCTCTATAATGTGCTAGTCTCTCATAATGTGCTGTTCTTACACTCTCACCCGGTAAGAAAAGTAATAATAGTTATAATATATATTTATTATACATACATATTATGTATAATTCTTTATAACAAGTAGTTATTTCAATTTTTTCACATTTAAATCATCTACTTAATGGGCTAAAATCATACAAACATATAATTACAAAAATATTTGGCCTCCACATCTCCCCTTACAGCCAAACCATTCCTCCACAATAATGAAAAAGTAGCCATTATAATATATATTTATTATACATACATATTATGTATAATTCTTTATAACAAGTAGTTATTTCAATTTTTTCACATTTAAATGTAGGCTACATCTACTTAATGGGCTAAAATCATACAAACATAGAATTACAAAAATACTTGGCCTTCAGATATTCTTACATCCAAAACTGATATTTACTTATTTATTGATATATATATATATATATATATATATATATACATGATATCACATCCAATCCACTCCTCCACAATAATGGCAGTGTACAATTCCTCATAACAAGTAGAAAATTAAAATGAACTGTTACTCATGGAGCAAAAATGACTTATAATGTATCACTGCTTTTTTTATCCAGTGAGTTCATGATAATAAATTGAGATTTAGTGGGCATTTAGGATGCAAGTCCAGCTTGAACTAATTTAAAGAGTTATGACTCATGATATTTCACTGTATTTTTCTATTTTTTGTTACAGTGAGTTCAAGATAATAAATTAAGATTTTGTGAGCATTCATTTTATTCTTATTATTATTTTTTTATTTGTTGGCCTCCCATCACCCCTTACAGCCAACCCGTTCCACCACATGGCGCCAAGTGACTGAATGAGTATGCTTAGGCAAATTTTACAGATCTCATAAGGGTTTGAAATGATATGGAGGTGGGACAGCTATTTGACTCATTTCTGTTCTGCCTGACATATTTCCAGAACTCTTTTGGTGCAGAGAGCAAGGTTAGTTCAGTATTATGAGTCATCAGCATTGGAGTATTGTTTATTGGGAGCGACTTGTTCATACAGGCTTGACATTTGGAGCCTGAGTCTTTGTAAAAATTAGGTTCTTCTTCAGTAAACATGCAACATGTTGTCTCAATGGACACTTTTCACATTGAACAGACTCTTGTCGACCATATATTATTTTGTTACAGCTATTGCATATTTCTTCACTTGGCGCCATTTATTATTATTATTATTCTATTATAATTGAAAATATTACTATTATTATCATCACCTCTATGATGAGCTTATTGCATTTAAGATGGAATACTAACAATTGGGACAATTTTAACTTGTAATTTACTTAACAAGTGAATTATAATTTATCACTGGTATTTTTTTTAGCCAGTGAGTTCATGATAATAAATTGAGATTTAGTGGGCATTTAGGATGCAAGTCCAACATGAACTAATTTAAAGAGTTATGAATCATGATATTTCACTGTATTTTTCTATTTTTTGTTACAGTGTTTATTTTCCGTCCTCATAGATTCTATTAGATTAAACGGAACTTGACAAACACATATGATCATCATGTGTATGATAAGTTATGTTCAATCTAATAGAATCTATAAGGACGGAAAAATAAACATTTTGTTAATAACTTTGGTGTAAACACAGCTTAACACTTTAACAATAAGTTTGTCACTTCAACAATAAGAAACAGTTATTTTGTCAATATTTTGAACACAGCAATTCTATTTAGAGAAATAATAGCCTGTTGTATTAGGCTACATACAGAAATGTTTTTGCAAGTCACATTATGTTTCTTCTACATCAGAATAATTATCTAATATTACAATTAATATTTAATTACAACTAATGTAGTAATATTTATCTGATAAACAGTCTTTTCTCAAATAGTCTCTCCTGTTTATCATTTGATCAGTCTTCAAAGAGATATCACAGTTATTTACTGCTGAATCACTGATATATTCCTGTGGGAAAATCACGAAAGTAGTTTGGCCCTTCTACAGAATCAATTCAATTTGCTAGCATCAATTTATTTCAAAACAAATAGAGTAGAAATGTTGTATGAATATAGAATTACTATTAATATAGAATCAGTGGTAATTATTTACAAGGTTGAAATTTGTCACTTGAAGCCACCTTCAAGTAGGTACTCTAATAATCAAAATAGCCTATAATAAACTAACCTAGAATACATTTTTTAATTTTAGCTTTTATATTCTTTATAAATATTATATAGGCCTATATTATATGTTTTGAATGTATCCTAGAACAAGAATACAATAAATAAACTATAATAATCTAATCTAGCTAATTTTTTGGGGTTTTCTATAACTATTACATAATATATAACCCAGATAAACTAACCTAATTTTTTTGTGTTTTATAATTTTATTAATTTTTTGGGGTTTTCTATAACTATTACATAATATATCACCCAGATAAACTAACCTAATTTTTTTGTGTTTTATAATTTTATTTATTTTTTGGGGTTTTCTATAACTATTACATAATATATAACCTAGATAAACTAACCTAATTTTTTTGTGTTTTATCATTTTATTATTTTTTTGGGGTTTTCTATAACTATTATATAATATATAACCCAGACAAACTAACCTAATTTTTTTGTGTTTTATAATTTTATCAATTTTTTGTGTTTTATAATTTTATTAATTTTTTGGGGGTTTTCTGTACTTGTTAATATAATATAACCTAGATAAACTAACCTAATTTTTTTGTGTTTTATAATTTTATGTATTTTCTGATGGTTTTATAATAATATATGAAAGTAATGCCTATAATAAATAACCCAAACCTACTCTATTTTTTTTAAATTTTTACTTTTCTGGTTCTTATAATATAGGCCTATATAATATATATTTTTGAATGTATCCTTTAACAACAATATATTTCATAATAATACAAGAGTAATGCTTATAACTAAAATATAAATATTTTTTTTTCAATTTTAACAGGAGATATGACGATGTGTGAAGCGTTGTCTGAAGGCTGATGAGGCTGGAGAACTGGAGGATGATGAGGAAGGGAATGCAGACACAGGGGAAAGAGGCAAGCTGAGGCTGGAGAGGCATTTCGAAGGAGACAAAGGCTGTAGTGCTAAAGATGCAAGTAAGTACTGGAGCAAGGAGTTTTTATTATGAGTGATTCATTCAATCATTTCATCAATATGAAATTTGGATTTTTATGAGAAACTGTTTTTTTTTTTAATTTTGTAGATACAGTGGAAAATTATGATTTATAATTAATTTGGAAAATACTAATGTCAAAAATATATCTAGGGTGAAGTGGGGTTTGATTATAAAATGTAAAACGGGATGATTTAATTATGATGATGATGATTATAATAATTGAAAGATAAAAACATTTGTAGCTAAGAAACATTGAACTCTGATAATAATAGTTATCTTACAAGAATAAGTGAAAATCTATGTTGTTTCTTTGAAACCTATAAAGTGTCTTAAGACAGTCCATGTTCTACTGTACAAAGATGGATGGAAAATATTTCATTGATTGATAATGCTTGATTGACAGTCGTGGAGAGCAGCACACCTTCTTCACTTCAATTATTTTCAAAATTATTACCCTGCCACATAAAATTACATTGCAATTCTGCTTATTTTCAACAAATTTCTATTAAAGCTCTCCTATTTTTCAAGTCTGTAGATCAACAATACTTGTGTCTTGGCTCAATGTATCGATGGATCAATAAAACATTAATTTTTTATACAAAAGATGGTTCTGAATAAAAAATGCAGCATTGAGAATGT
>NC_052518.1:5781235-5856681 GCF_014356525.2 Nilaparvata lugens
CATGATTATATTTTTAAAAGAAGTATTTTCTTTATTGAAGATTTTTTGTATTGTAGTGGCGCTTCGTCTCCGGTAATTGTTGTTTTTTTTGCAGACAAATGAAGAGACGGGCAAGACTCGTCCCATAATGAGAAGTTACATAACACCCGAAAACGCACACAAGCAGAAGAAACATGAGCCCTCTATAGACGACGTTAATGGACCAATCTTGTTTGTTGGTGGGCCAAGGCAACTTGAATCCTTCGACGATTGCTTTTTTGCACACCTGGGCAACACAAAACCCGTCGAGGGCATTCCCGAGAGGCACATCCCAACCATAATGAAGTGAGTTCATTATAATAGTCCATTCAATTCATTTTGTTAATGCCATGTATTGTAATTATTGTAGAAATTACAGTAGAACCAATAATACTGAATTTACATTTATAACTAGATGATTAAATAATCATGATGAAACTTACAGAACTCGTCCTGGACAATGGTGTCTATATAAAGGAGTAGAGCCGGGCCATTTTAACTGTTGTAGATAATTGTAGGTCCCGACTGCCACGAGGCATCTATTTTCCACACCAATTCTACTTGTCATCAATTTTCACTATCGTCAGTCAAGTGAACTGAACACGTGATATGCTTCTTAAAAAGCTTTATTCAAGAAACAAACCGGCATAGAGACTGCCCAAAATACAGAAATAAGACAAATAATCTTATTTACTAGAGCTTATATACTATTGCAAGTGCTGTATCAGCTAATACACAATAACAATGGATATAACTGTCGACACTTATTAATGATGTGATGTTGTGTTGCAGTGCGGCAGTGACCCTTCTGAAATGTACCGACAACAAAGAAACTATTCAGGCGGCACTGGTGTTGTGCGTCCGCTTCTCACGCGAATTCAAATTCGCACAATTTGTCGCCGAAAATGATGTGGTCAAGACTCTACTAAGTCTCAAAAGTGCAACGCCATTTATTGGCTTTGAAACCCTGGCGACAATACTCATTCGACACATTTTGGAAGAACCAGCAACATTGGAAGTTGCTTTCGAGAAGGTGATTTACTTTTAGACATCATTTATTGCAGTTTGTTATTTTATTGTGAGAATTTCATGTCTGCGTCCTAGCGATCAAAAAATTTATACTGCAATCTCCATGTTTATAAGTGAATGTGGGGGTTTTAACTCTAATATTTATTACATTATAGAACAGAAACTTGAATTCATCATACCAATGTAGACTCTTCAAGTTTTTTAGATGTCGATCATAATTTACTTTTGGATTCATCTTGAGCAAGGTACAATCCAACCTACAAATAATGGTGAAATGAGAAAAACAGTTGTCAGTCAATGTATAAAAACAACTAAATAAGTATGATGTAGATGAAGAAGAAAACTTTAAGATTAATTACATGTTTTACTCCAAATTATATATATATATATATATATTATATATATATATATATATATATATATACTTTTGAGGTTACGAAAAATTGAATCAAAGTAAACTTGACTTTAAGTTTTAAAAATCGCCCAATCAACTCGGACGTAAAAAAATACTTGTTAACTTGACCAATGTTAAAGCAGCTTCATGTTGCAAAACTTCATCATTTTTTATTTTAAAATAACTTTATTTTCAGGTGTTGAGAGCAAAGACTCTGCCAAATATCCCGCCATCGTACAAGGAACTGAATTTCATCCTACGTGAGTGCAGTGCGGCTGTATGTCGTGACATGCACGCTTTCAAGAAAGTGTCCGAAAACATTTTGCGTGTCGATCTCGCAGCCTGTGCAAGGAAAGGTGAGTTTCATTATTTCATTTCTCTATTAAATAAAAATTGAGTGCCTCACATTTATACCAGATATTTCAAAAAGAATGACCCAATTTTAAACAGTTATATCTATTTTGAATGATTGTGCACACAAACCAATTTTACATCAAATTACTCAAAGAAGTATCAAGTTTATGATGATGTTGAAAGTTGAAAGTATGTATTGCCAAAATCAAAAGTACATACAAGCAGCAATATCTTTAACCTAGAATTAAAACATAAAAAAACTAAGTACAATATGTGTGTTTATAAATCATTAATCCTAACTCATCAATTTGGCAGACACTAGCATAAGATAAACTTGTTCGCTAGTGCCGGTTGCATCAAACAAAATAGGTAACCAAAAATAAATACAAAAGACAGCAAGACAGTGCTGGCCCATCTTCAACTAACAGCATACCAAAACAATAAATCCAAAATCAACAATCCATATTGTAGGTACTTAACAAAATTAAATAAACTCTAATTTGAAAAAGTAATTATCCTTTATCCAGTTGTTAACCAGAATTTTCTTTTTCTTGTTAATTAGATTATATCTGTTAAACACAAACTCCCCCGGTACTATATTAATTAATCTTGTGCTGATATAAATCAATTGCCTTCGAACTATTTTCAAGTTAGCCGGATAGGTCCAATACCTATTCAAGGTTCCAGGACGAAGGGCATAAGGATTATCCTGAACAACAAAAGAACCTTCATATTTATTTATATATTTAAGAAGCCTGAATATATATAGTTGTCTCACAGTTTTTACTTCTAATTCCTTAAAAATTAGCTCCGTGCTGTAAATTCTTGGCTTCATTAAAAGCGTTCTTATAATTAGTCTTTGTGCTACAAAAATTTGATTCAGATGTCAATCTAATGCACCTCCCCATATGGTTATCCCATAGCTCAGAATTGACTCAACAAACGCATAATAAACAGTCTTTATATAATTCATATCAAGTAGTATCCTTCTTAGTTGGTAAAATTTATAAGAGATATATTTTAGTTTTTTACTAATAAAATCTATATGACTATCCCACCTAAAGCAATCATCAATCATCACACCCAAGTATTTGACACTTTGTTCTCTTTTTATGGGCACACAATTACAGTTATCTCCATTCCCATAATAGTTACAGTTCGAATGTATTCTAAGACTGTAATTCCCATCTGGTTTGCCAATTCTATTTGCGGAGAATGTCAAGTACTTGGTTTTGCCTACATTTAAACTTAGGTATTTACATCCATCCATTTTTTAACGATAGCCATATCCTTCTCTGCTTCTTCAAAAGTGCGGTACCAACTATTCCCTGAGAATATCACAGCAGTGTCATCGGCGAATGACACAATCTTACCGTTACGTAATTTTAACTTTAGCAGATCATTTACATACAAAATGAAGAATAACGGCGATAACACCGTACCCTGAGGCAGACCAAAAGATGTCAATTTTTCAGTTTTACCTTGATATACCTGATATCTATCCTGTAAATAGCTCCTAATAAGACATAGTGGTAGTCCTCTTATTCCATACCTGCCAAGTTTCGAAAATAAATTTTCGTGAGGGACCGTATCAAACGCCTTGGATAAATCCAAAAAAACTGTGAGTTTTTTCCTATTATCATTCAAGCTCTGAGATATTTCTCTTGTAAAATATATTAATGCATCTTCGGTGCTTCTATCAGACTGAAAACCATTTTGATTTTGTCTATTATGTTATTTTTAAAAATACATTTTATGAGCTGGTCCTTTATTATTTCTCAAGTATTTTTGTAATATTAGAGAGCAGACTTTTAGGTCGATAATTTATTGGGCTGCAAGGATCACCCTGTTTTAGAATAGGCTTGATTATAGCTACTTTAAGTGTGTTTGGGAATTTCCCTGTTTCAAAGCATTTGTTTATGATAACCGATAACGGATCCGCAATCAAATGAGCTATCTCTCAAAGAGTCGAGCTATTTATCTTATCATTTCCTGGGCAAGAGTTATTTTTCAATGTCTATTTATCTTAATAACGTCAGTTGGAACAACTGGGTGGAAGTACAAAGAGTCCAAACAGTTGTTTTCATCATCTAGAAACTCAAGCTCTCTATTATCACTGTTTTTCGGTATTTGTTGAGCATGACTTTTACCCACATTTACGAAATATTTGTTCAAAACTTCTGCACTGATATCAATGTTATCATTCTTTTCCTTTCTATTATTAATTGCGTCGTTTAAATATTGCCAAAGCTTCCGTTTATTTCCCTTATTTTGATCTATTTTCATTTTGTAATAGTTTGCTTTTGCTGAAGTAATGGTATTATTTAATATGTTCTATAGGTTTTATAGTTATTTTTTAGTTGAATATTAAAGGGTTCCTTCATCATTTTTTTATGCATTTTATCCCTTATTTTGATATATTTTATTAGACCAATAGTTATCCAGGGTTTCAATGGTTTATCGCTATGTGATACAGTATATACATGTATTTATAAGTGTTCTATGTGCCCTCCTTTTGAGGCTCAAACGACATCTAGACGGTAGCCAAATTCATCCCAGACTGTTCGCAAGATGTCTTCCCGGACTGTAGCTACTGCATCAGTTATTAGCTTCTTAATTTCAAGTGCTAAGGGAGGAACATAAACACAATCTTCAACGTTGTTCCTCCCTTAGCACTTGAAATTAAGAAGCTAATAACTGATGCAGTAGCTACAGTCCGGGAAGACATCTTGCGAACAGTCTGGGATGAATTTGGCTACCGTCTAGATGTCGTCCGAGCCTCAAAAGGAGGGCACATAGAACACTTATAATACATAATCATAAACTCGATACTTCTGTGAGTAATTTGATAGCACATCGGCCGCATGAACCCAAAGTATCAGGACATACCTCATTGTAAGCGCTTAAAATACATCCGGCTGATAAATTGATTTCATAAGGTTTATGAAATTGTTTTACTTCAATTTCGTCAGTAGGAAGGTGACTGTTGACAATCAGGTTCAGACTGCAATCACGTGGTCTCTCCAGGATAGCTTTGAAGCCCAGTACCTGCTTAGGAAATATTATATAAGTTATGTTTGGTAACCTGCTTAGATAACATCATGTGATACACGAATTTATTTGTTCTGGTTTCATTAATGTGATGTTATGTTGTATTGTTTCAGCTGCGGATCCCGAAGAGGTGCGCTTTCTAATGAAATCCATACAGACTAACACAAATAAGAGAAAGAAGAAGCCTTTGAATAGGGAGGTCGATGACAGTACCAGAAGGACTGTTTATGATTTGCTCAATGCTCTCGTGGTTGAGATTGAAGAAAAAGATCCAGATGAACCAGCGCCATCTGGGGCCCCAACATCTCCCAGTAAGTCATATTCAATTCATATTATTTGCCACAGGCTATACGACAGTAAGGCCCGGTTGCCCAAAAGCCGGTTAAATCTTAAACGTGATTAATTTCACGAGAACCAATCACAGAAGGATTAATCACGATTAAAATTTAACCGGCTTTTGTGCAACCGGCACTTAGCATTGATAATAGCCATGTACATTACAAACATGAAATTATGTCAAATGCTATTCTACTTCTAACAAACTTACATTTGAGCCGTAAACTTGATTGGATCAATTTTTTTTCGAGCTTTAACTGACTGCTAGTAATCCCGAGAGTTTATTATATTTATGGGTTGTTGTAATACTGACATTTGGTTTTCAGACGAACGTACATTTGCAAATTTGAATTCAGCGGCGGAGCACAGCCATCATCAGCGCCATATGATGAACCACTTAGCAAATATCGTGAACGGCTTTGATGTACATGACCACCACATCCATATACCTCTGCCGACTAGCAACCAGATTGAAGATCTCGCTCAAATGACTGGCCGAAAGGTAAATATTTAGTCGACAATTTCTCAATTCGTGAGTTTGCAACCCACCTAGAATGTGGTTCATTCTTAACATCTATCACTTCATTCTTGTTTATTTTTTACTGGTAGGTAACCCGTACTCTGCAAGTGTCTGATTAAAAACTTGAAAAACTGTAAAAATGAACTACTGAAATTAATATAGGCCTATAACAAGCATAGCATTTCCCTAATTTCATATTCATTTCTTTTCTTTTGCAGAAGAACAAAGTTCCACTGATATCCAAGTCATGTATTCTGAAAATCCTGAGCGATGCTGTGCGCTCATACAACACTATTGCATTGTTGATTACGGAGTATAGTTATTCCGGAAATAAAAACTCTGCTGTTAAAGAGGTAAGTTTTTCCATGTACATGTAGTATTTAATGATGTGAGATGTTGCTATAACTGTGCATCTAATGGATCTTTCCATTGTTAAGCAAACTATGATGTTGCTAGAGGTGATCTGAGATATTTCAGATCTATTCCAGACAAACTAAAATAAGTGGGACATTGTGCCATTAAGTTTGTACATTGTCACAGCATAGCAGGCTGGATCTGAGATATTTCAGATCTATTCCAGACAAACTAAAATAAGTGGGACGTTGTGCCATTCAGGTTGTACATTCTCACAGCATAGCAGGCTGGATCTGAGATATTTCAGATCTATTCCAGACAAACTAAAATAAGTGGGACATTGTGCCATTCAGTTTGTACATTGTCACAGCATAGCAGGCTCATACAAAGGGAGTCTAGTCAGCTACACCCACGCAAATTAGGCTCTGTTCATCTAGGTTGTTTTAAATGTGAAGTTTTGAATTCTAAACGGCAATATGTTCATATCATTTTTAATGTTTTGTTCAACTTACAGTAACAATCCAGAATATGGTACGGTATCATGCGAATACATTATGATACTGCATTCACAAAGCAAAGGGGACCACATGGAATTTCGCACATCTGAGATACTCCCGTACAACTGATTCTCGCACGTTTGAGATATCGCACATATGAATGACACCCTGCAAGAACTGTGTATCTAATAAAATCATACCAATTTTAAGCAAACTTATACAAGTGGGTAAATAAAGTCAAATTATTTGTTTGTTTAAGGATTGTACGGCAATTGCCTACATACTCGACAACTTGATGATGCAAGAAGAGGGAATGACCGATACTGAACGCCCCAACCTGGCCAGAGGACTCATAGCAGCCGTGGCCTCCTGCAACCACTCTCCAGATGCTCAAATGACTCTGGTTAATGAGGTGAACATATCAATCAACCACTTAGCCATCCATGTATCAAACTCAATTAAACATATCAATCAACGACATATTAAACCGACTGGCCTATTCCTTACTCTTTGCAATTGGTATCATATATCATCTACTACTTTCACTGTTAACTCATTAATAACTTGATAAAATTAATAAGAGCGAATTAATATATTTTTGAAACTGAATAGAGTACGGCGATAATTATAAGGGTACAAACACACTGAAAGCGGAGCGGAGCGTGGCGTTGTGAACAATATCATGTTAAGTAATGAGCTGCAACACACTGGAAGCGGCTACTCGCAGAGCGGAGCGGAGTGTGGCGTCAAACTTTGGAACAAGCTGGTTTGTTTTTTGGAGCGTCACAGTGCGAGTGCCAGGCTGGTATACCCTGTGTGTATCATGAACGCTCTGACCACCCCACGCCCCGCTCCGCTCCGCCTTCAGTGTGTTTGTACCCTAAGGTTATTGTATTTTAATAAATTTATTACTATTTTAGTCGGTTTACGATGAGTTTTATTTGTACGTATTTTTATGTATTTCTAATCTGTGTTTGTTTTCTATTTAGGTGAAATCCGCTCTGAACAGGGCATTGGCAATGAAAGAAAGTGCCAGAAAGCATCAGCATGTAGTTGATTTGGTGGGAATCGTGACAATTATGATTGAAAATTGTCCCCCGGTTCCACTCAACAGCACACCGTTGAGTTCATCGATGAAGCTGAGCCAATACAGGTGAGGAAGCTCATCATTGGATAGAGCAAACAATACAATAGTCGGATAAGAAAAAGAGGCTATTGCCCAAAACTTCTTCAATTTCCTAATGTTGTCACAAATCGTCGAAATATCAATCATGAAGGGGCGTTTACATTAGTCAACTCTACTTGAATTTAAATTTTGTATAAAATAAATGTATGTCGCAAATTTGAAGTCAAGTGTACAAGTTCAGAAACTTGAATCCACTATCCCTTCTTTAAGTCTATTAGATGTTGAACATTTTTGACTTCTGGATTCAACTTGAATCTTGAATGACAAAACAACCTACCATCGGAAAAATGAGATAAAACAGTTGTCAGTCACTGTAGAATGTATAGAATTAACTAAATAGAAGAGTGTGATAACGAATAAAACTTTGAAATTAATTGTTTTTTTACTTCATAATTATATACTTTTGAGGTTGAACTTGAATTCTAGTAAGCTCGACTTCCAAGTTTTAAAAATCAACTCAAACGTTACAAAAACCCGAATTCAAGTAATCTTGACTGATGTAAATCCTACTAGTATTAGTATTTAATAATAATACAAAGAAATAGTCAAAACCACAGATTTATTGATACTTAGAAAGACCGGTTTCGGTTGTTACACCATTGTCAATCTGTGAGGCCGGGAAGTTGCCGTTTGCCGGGCAAGCATGATGTTCTCAGTCGAGGCATTAGCTGAGACATGCAAGCCCTGCAAGAGACATTCACGGCCAAGTAACCTACGACATTTTTGCTACACTATGAGCAAATAATATGTAAATGAGTAAGCAGTATCAATAAATCTGTGATTTATTTCTTACATGTCATACAATTTCTTAGTGTTTTTATTTAATATGAATAATTACCACAATATCAACTTCTCAACTATACAAAAAGCCTACTTGATAGTTTGAAGTACTCAATAGGTCCATTTCATCCAATGACTTACTTCAAAAGGGGTATATGGATTTGTCAAATTTATACAACAAGAAAATATGTTCCTCTTAAACCTCCAACTTGACGTTTGTAATATTCATTGAACTCCTCCACTTATGGCAGTCGGCCTGAAGGCCATTGCTGTAGAAAATGTTTCAAGTTATTATATGACTTTTGTTGTTGTTGATGTCATTAAATAGAGCTAATAAACTTGATTTTGTTTTGCAGCGTGAATAATATGGTGCGCTTCATGATGAAGAAAAATATCGTAATAGACCTGGCACGAATTTCGCACACACTGGATTTGTCCAGTCCTAAGTTGTCAGCCACAATAAACGCCGCTCTGAAGCCGCTTGAGACACTTTCCCGCATCATGAGCTGTCCGCCGTCCAATCAGAATACGAATCGCGTCAAGACCCGACAAGCG
Organism: Nilaparvata lugens; assembly: GCF_014356525.2. NCBI lineage: Eukaryota > Metazoa > Arthropoda > Insecta > Hemiptera > Delphacidae > Nilaparvata > Nilaparvata lugens. Next base: position 5,790,310 of record NC_052518.1, read on the forward strand.
ACCGCTGAGGCCGCTGCAGCCGCGAGGGACCAACCAGGTAAATGAACATGGCTACATTACTTTTTCGTGTCCGGAGTAATTGCTAGAGCATGATGTTTCCAGTCGAGACGTTAGCCACTTTACCATTATCGATAGCAACGACTGCAAAATAATGAACAATCACATTTAGTCAGCTAAGCTGTAAATAGCTATTTACTTCACGAGGCCGGGAAGTTGCCGTTTGTCGGGCAAGCATGATATTCTCAGTCGAGGCGTTAGCCGAGACATGCAAACCCTGTAAGAGACATTCACGGCCAAGTAATCTACGATATTTTTGCTACACTATCAGCAAATAGTATATGTAAATGAGTAAACAACAACAAATGACTGAATACGTAACTTCGCCTGTTTCAACATAGCCCATATTCAAAAGATCAAAAAGTTGTGAATAGAAACTGTTCTCAGACTTCTTTCTCATTGAATCTAGTTAGCGCATGACGAGAAAACTGTTGGGGCCAGGAAATGTCTGTGAATTTCGTATCCCGTACGTGTATAAGACAATTCTTTCCTTTATTATATTATTAAAGATTATTGTAATGCTTGAATGATATGTTTCAGGCACAAGCACTTCAGAGAGTACTAACGCTCAAGGCGAAGACGCCGTGGAAGACACCACAGACAACACAGATCATGACATGTCCATGTCGGGCCCAGGGGATGAAGAAAACATGGATCATCGCAGTGCAATGCGATCCGAACTTGAGGATCTGATCGAAAGAGTCCACAATGATTTGGCATCTGACTCGCCAATGATTGACGACAATGAAGACGAAGACGCTAATGACGGCAATGATGGGAATGCCGACTACGATGATAACTCCTACGATAGAGAGGAAGGAGATAATGGAGAGGACAATGCGCCGCGACGCAACCGTGGCCAAATGGTACCAATCATCAATTATTATTTATTGTCATGTAAAATTTGTTGTGTTACCTTGTATGTTGTGTTTGTGTATTAGATTCACGCACTAAGCAACAAACGTGTGTTTATCGAACATCGCAGACTGGTTCCAGTGATTTCAGGTTCCTGGATTGGGTACCAGCCTGGGGGCTCCCGCTGTGTGAACCTCAAGAAACTTTTCCTTGAATTGAGTCTGCTGCGCGATGGTTCCAGCTGACCGTACATCACATGTCTCTCATCAAAAGTTTGTTTGGACCTCTCCAAGTATTCATGGTTGGCTCTACTGATCTTGGGAGTGTTCATTCCTGCTGCCGTCGATGGGCGTTTCATGCAACCAGTTGCAGTACGGCACTTCTCATTAAGTGATGTGTCAGCCTTGATTGCGTGGGCCAATCGGCACCAGACGGGACAGGCGTATTCCCAAACAGAGAAGCAGAGAGCCTTCCCTGATGTCAGGAGCACACTCGGATTCGCCCTCCACTGGCTGCTGCATAGCTTCCTCATGATGTTGTTCCTGGAGTTGACTTTTGATGACGTATTCTGACAGTGCTGTTTGTATTTTAGAGTTGGGTCCAGGGTCACGCCAATGTATTTTGGTGAGCTGGTGTGTTCCAGGGTAACGTTCAGTCTCCTCCTAACCTCCCTGGAACCTAAGAACCTAAGACGCATACCTGCGTTTTCCCTGGGTTTGGTTTGAGGTGGCTCTGCTTGTAAATAGGCTGACATTTCCTCAAATTATTTTATTTATTTTATTTGCCAAAAACAAAATACAAAAAAGCTTTACAAAAAATAAATATAAGTATATGCTACTGCACTTAAACCAAGATACATACATTTATTTAATTAGATATAATAACGAAATGATATCCTTTATATTATAAATAATAGTTTTAAAATGAAGATTCAATTTATGATCACATGCATAAGTACAGTAGGTGAGGCAAAAACACCGGCAAAAGGAAGATTCCTTGTGCGCCAGTGTGAGTCGTAAATCAGCTTAATCAGGGATGTAATATATAAACTTGAATCTAGCGTATGATGTGTTCGAAAATAAAATTTATAATATGAAGTTGATTATTGTATAAAAGTCAAATGCACTTGTAAAATAATGAATATTGTATGCTTAATTAACATCCATTTATTAATATAGTTGAATACAAACTGAATAACTTGCAACCATAAAATGTAACCATGAACACAGTCTCAGTTCCACTCCTTGGAAAGAACGGTCCCTGACCGATATAGCCAGATCATCGGCATACAGAAAGTGGAGAGCATGGGCTGGTCATTTGTGAACACGTTGAAGAGCAGCGGTGCCTTGGGGGAGACAATTCTTTTGAATTATCTATCGGCTCTTTGTCCCATTTAAGCAGACGTAGAATCGTCGGTTCTGAAGGAGGGTACGGATGGTGTTTGTGAGGTGCTTGACTCCAGTCATCTTGTAAACCCTGGAGAGCAAGAGATTTGAATTTATTACTCATTGCATGTACAACAATAAAATTGTTTGGCAATCGTCGCATATTACAAAACAAAAATCACAACAAAAAGTCAATCACATGTCATAAAAACACTTATCAGCCAGCCAGTCCTTTAATTTTTTCTTGAGCTGCACTCTATTGTCAATGTCCTTAAGATGGTGCGGCAGGGAGTTGATCATTTTTTGGCTCATATGAATTGGATTTTTCTCGTAGAACGATGTTGTATTCGATAGGTGTTCCTTGAGCGCGTGTTATAATTGTGTAGGTCAGCACCTCTTGTCCACGTCGATCCATGCTTGAGACCAAATGCTACAGACTCCAGAATATACAGACAAGGTTGTGTGAGCGTCCCTGTTGCTCGGAATAGTTCTCTACGTGGAGTTCATGTTCTCTTCATGGAGATAATGATTTACTGTGTTTGTATGCTGCCGTTAAGTCTATTAAAGGCATACCTGTGACGACCCTCTCCTCAAATCCGTTTTCAATTATCTCTGGCTTGTGCAAGACCGGAATCCCGCCTGCTGTGGTATGAGCCTCCCCTCGAAGAACCGCACAACACGCTGGAAGATTACATGCTCATATACTTTGAAGAGATGACACAGGAGTGAAATTGGCCGGTAGCTGGAGTCAGTGTGTGCAGGTTTGCCTGGTTTCAGAAGTGCGACGACCTCCAGGCTTTGGGTAAGGACAGCGTCGACAGGCAACTATTTAAAAGGTGTAGCAGCCAAGCCTAGTCCTGGTTCCGAACCGTTTGATTTGTTCGGTGCAGATGTCATCCACGCCAGCAGCCTTTCCATTCTTCAGTTAGGTTATTGTAATTACTTCGGATCTAGTAATACTGACATGTCACCAGTCATATGAGTGTAACTCAAAAACTTGATGTAATGTGACAATGAATGAATAAATAAATTGCTTTCTCCGGCTCGTTCATTTGGGGTGTGGCTGTTGTTGTTGCTCCTTTTTTAGCGTCTTTGTTGGGCCCTCTGTGTTGCCATTGAGGAGCAGCTGGTGTGCGACTTGGTTTGCCGTTACCTTACCACTTACCAGAACGTGGTGCTGCTCCTTTGTCACCGCTGAGTTTTTTCAAAAGGTTGCATATGATGTTGCTACTACGTGTCATGTTCATGCCCTCGAGGGTCTCAATCCACTTGGCTTGTATAGCCTCGCTTGTCATCAGCATGATTCGTTCTCCGAGTGCAATGAATCTTGGAATTGGTCCTCCCGCTGGTATTCTGCAGTGCATCCTTCATTTCAGTGGTTACGCCTGGGATGTATCGTTGTCTACATCCTTGTGGGATGTACCTCTCTCAGGTACTGCACGAACCTATCATAGTTGTGTGGGTCTGGGGGGATTTCAGCCACAGCCTGGTCCACGTCTTCAGAAAAAGCATCCAGCAAGCATTTTTAAAGTTGAAGCGCCTTCTGTAAGGTATAACATGTGTACACAGCCCCGAGTACACCATGATACCAATGCTGGCTCCTCGGGATCGTTTACAACTCTTTTACACTCAGCTGAGACTGTACTCGTGACAAAACACAGGTCTGGATTGTAGCTACGACTGTTGAAGGAATTTATGCAGTATAATAAAGATAGATTGTTCAATGTTCATCTTAGCCCATTGAATTGTAATTATCAATATACAGTTTAATATAACAGATATTTTTAGATGTAGTGTATCAATTGAAATTGATTTAGGGCCGGTTTCCGAGTTCGGGATTCAGTCCTAGACTTTAAACAGCTGGAGTCAGAAAATTGGTTTTTTGAACCGGAGCATAGTCGCAGTCATTGTCATAGTCACGTTCAAATTAAATTTCGAAAAACTAGAAAATTTAACACAAAATAAAATGAAGAAAAAATAGTGTAAAGTTTCAGCTATTTTGAATTATTTAGGAATGTCTAATTTCGTCAAGGAAAAATGTTTCAATTATAGAAATAAGAAAATAAAAATTACGACTATTGTTATAAGAGCTGCGACTACGCCCCGTTTTTGAAAGCCAATTTTCTGACTCCAGTCTAGGACTTGGCTAAATCCCGAGCTCGGAAACCGTGTGATCTTATAGAATTTTGAGTGATATGAAATTAGCGGCAAATCTGATTCCATTCAAGATGGCGTCTTGGTCCACTGTAAAATACATTGGTTTGATAGGAAGTTTCCTTTCTGTATCACTGTATGTGTTCTGTGATACGGTGATCGCGACAGAGGGCGAGCTTGCCACGTTGCCGGCCAATTCCTTGCGCGCGACCTCCGATCATCTTGCGTACTGCCTGCTTTCCGTTAGTGTGTCGCTCAGCACCTAAGTCTGTACGCACCTTGAAATTACAAAACTTTGACGTGTCTTATACTGCAAGATCGCTACTTTACTTAACTAATTTGTCATATGAAATTGCATAAAGGAAGCAACACTCCCGCAAACGCCGAGCGGTTACGTCCTTGTTGTAGTTCCGTATGACAAAACAAGGCCAAGCTACATGGAGCGTTCTTGTACTGGCAGTAGACGAGGCTGATTATCAGCTGATTTCCGAATGCCAACCTAATTGAAATCCAATTGATTAGTAATTATCAACTGATTGGTTTGGCGTTCGGGAATCAGCTGACTCTTCTGTGGCATGGCCTTAAGAAAAGAAAGAAAGATAGAATTATCACATGCACTCTTCAATGTACTCTAACCTTCTTCACATGTTAGTATAATAATTATTATCATTAACTCACAGCTAGCGTACAAGTCTGACTTTGCTGGCTGTGCCGAAACATTATGATTTATTATTATTTGCATTTGTCTTATGTATCTTGTATTTTGGTGAAATAAAATAAAATATTCTATGTGACATTTGCAATATGCACGTCTAGCCTTTATGTCATACTCAAAGTTTCTTATGGATAATATAAAAAATGGATCAAATAATGATGGTCAGGTTTGGCGAAGACACTTCTACAGAACAGAACCAGTGTTTATTATTCTTTGCATGTACATTGTTTTACAAATTGTCACACATAAAACTTACAACAACAATTGGGTTATATTCGAGTAGTTAGAAAAGTATAGTTTTAGCGCACTCTGACAGTCACCCTTGGGTTTCAACTAAATAAAAATGAGTGACCAAATTTGTATATTTGTTTGCAGGGTAATAGCAGTGGGGAGGACTCTGATTCGGATCCAGAGGATTCGGATGACCGGGTCGCGGCTCGCCGAATGGACATAAATGATGATGATGATGAGTCGGCCCGACCAGGTAAGCCAACAACCACATCCTTTTTCTCTCTTCTCTACAAGTAGAAGCATTTAACATTTGTTAACCGTTACTACTCTAACCGCTTTTTTAGAATAATCTAAATACCTAGGAAGATTGTTGCTGAGGTAGAACTTCGTAACAAGATACGGAGACTGTTACTCAGTCGCTTGTTGCGAAAGGCAATATCACACCGTTTCAAATGAATATTTGATATTTCATAAGCAGAAATGTTGAAAAAATACTTCTAAAGGATTCTTTCCAATTCAAATTAGGAGGAAGAAACAATAGTTTTTATTTTCTTGTCTGTGAATGTAATGACGGGAGTGTATAAATGTGCATACAGACTTGAGCTTATATCTGTTTGTTACTGTTTCTGTACAAATACAGATATAATCAGCTGATGAAAAGTGAAATGCGAGTGTTGGTGGCGCTTAAGTCTGTATGCAGCTCATGTATTGGAAAAAAGCGGAAAGCTTTGAGTTGTGCTCATATCTGAATCGGAATCAATGATTTTATTTCAGCCAGAAAATACATAAAGTGTACTAGGTCATATCAGTAAAATAAGATTACAGATTAGGATGTGCCGGTCCCTGGTTGGTAGCTTGTTGTGGAATGCTCAGATGCCATCAGTTGTAGAATTTTCACAACCTGTGTACCGTCCGAAACTATAAATGTTTGATAGGTGGAGTGAACAGTTATAGTCGTATTATCGATGTGTTAGGGGTTTTGTTCGCATGAACTGGCGCTTGCTTTCTTTTGTCAGTGTTTTCCTCTCTCTTGAACAATTTTGTGCGAATTTATTTTGTTCCTACTTGATATAAGACCAATCCCCACCCCAAACCTCTCCATTGTAATGTCTATGTCTTCCTCCATATTGTAAATAATTTCTAGACTTGTGTTGCATTGTATGTGAATGGCAGACTGCCCGATCTGGGCTAACAGCCTACCCGCAGTTTAAATGTTTATGTTATCGTTATTGTTATAGATATGTGTTCATTTAATCATGTTTGATGTCGTAGACTAGTATAATACCATTGTGAAAAAGACTTTTTTTATTGTATGCTGCCTGAAATTGTAGCACGAAGTCATTTTGTAAGCTTTTTTCTCCTTCATAACTTTGGACAGAACAGCTTAATACCATTCTATGTCTTCCCTACTTTTTTGGGCTATTAAAAAAACTAGATAGTTGAAAGAATAGGCCTAAGACGTTGATGTTATCAATACTACAATATTAACATCTCTTACCATACAATCAAATTATTCAACCAAGTAGTTCATATTCTGAACTTCATATTGGAAGCTTCAATTTTCCAAAAATAATAAGATCCTAAAAATGGCATTATAATCCCTATTCTAATATATCCTTGACTAATTGAAGCAATAATCCATAATTACCGCTAAAAAATTGTAATTATCACTAAATGTTGTGACATTAATTCAATTTTGTTCATGCTTCTGGTAACTGAAAAGCTACTGTTTATGTTCAGAATGCATTTTTTAAGTGTGTTGAGAGTTTTCAATTGATTTTCTTTTGTTAACCTTCGAAAACGCTATGAGCTCTAAGTTTTTAATACTTTATTATCGAATTGCAGACTATAATATTATTCCAGCTGATATATGAAACATTACTTGGGCTGGGGAGACATTGTTGATATTTTAAAAGTGTCGATTCAGGCATTGTAATTGAGTTTTATAAAAAAAATTACAAAAAATAAATATGCCATTCTTGATGAGCAATTCAAGTTTGAATTCAATAAAATATGATCACATGAAAAAGAATCCTTTCAAACTGCAGAAATCACAGGAAATAACCTATAGTGAGGTACACGTTATAATGGCAGTGAAGAAAGATAGCAGAACAACGTTGCCGATCCTCTGTCTTGTCAATGCCTTCTATAGACGGTAGCTGATACAGGTTTATTGATGTAATATTAACTGTTCATTCTCGTTTAAAATAATCAATTATATTTTATTAAGCAAGAAATTATATTCTTCAATAATTTCATAATGAAAATTCATAATTAAGATGAAATATTTTGTTAATTATTATTGAATAGACTTAGAACGTTGTCAAAAATCCACTTTAATTATATAAAAATTAATATTTTACAGGAGCATGCTTTCGTGTGTGCTCACACATCATCAGCTGTAAGTTACAGCATGCTCCTGTAAAATATTAATTTTTATTTAATTAAAGTGGATTTTTGACAACGTTCTAAGTCTATTCAATTATGGAAAAGTTCCACAACATCAACATGCACACTACAAACTTAATTAATTATTAATTCTACATTGTTAAAAGATGATCCGGCAACAGAGCAAAACGAGAAAGAGATAGCGCTTTCCGCTTTGTTGAATGATAGACAAGGATAGAAATATTAATCAAACACTGCCATTATAACGTGGACCTCATTGTAAGTCACTGTTGACTATGAAACAATGTGAAAGCGTGATCAATTCAGTGAATGATATCCCATTTTTTCCCTTGTTTTATTATCTGTTGCAATTCATTAATAGAGTTTTGATAATTCAATTATGGTTGACTAGTGATGAGTAACTTACTTTTAATTATTAACTTATGGTTGAAAATTTATCATATTAAGGAAATATGTTGTGCTGAATAGAAGTTCTTGTTAGTGATTTTCAACAAAACTACCTCTGTTTTTGTTCAATATATTTTTCTCGGTAACTGTGTACATCTCATCTTCTATTGATGACTTACCCTGCAGTTACTTTGACACTTGAGCTATCTAGTTTTTCAAATACCAGTTTGTATTCTCAATAATAAAGTGAGTGAAAATATAGACTATAGTTGAAACATTTGTTTTCAAATAGTTCTGATATTAGTATTATTTCTAAATAAGGGTATTGCCGAGTTTTTAAATTTATGTTTGTTTTAGTCTGCATTTTTTTAATTAATGTAAAATCTCCTACGTATGGAGGAAATAAAGCACAAACTTTTGTTACTTCAATAGTGTATTGATATTGACACAAAAATAGAGGGGTTTTGTTCAAATAAAACTACAGCTTTTTCATTTATTATAAAATTGAAGCGAGTTATTGGAAGTGTCTATAAAGAGAGGTCCACTTTATAAATATTATGTCAGTACCTGTTGAAAGTTGGTGTTACTATCTTTGTCATTCGATAGAGCAAATAGCTCATCATGTTCTAGCTCCGTTACGTTGTCTCATTGTGTATAAAATATAATTAATTACCAGAATATCCAATTTCAATTATGAAAATTCATTTTTCAATTGTTGAAAAGGTTATTTTTTTACGAATAATATATAATTAATTGTTTTAATAATAATAATATATCTTATATACTAGAATCCCATCTACTATAACAGGCTGTTGTCCTATCTTTTTGACTGGCTTTATAAAGTGGACCTCACTATAGTTGAAGTGGAATACAATGATAAGTTAGGTTGGGATCCATATGCCATTGAAATACTGTGAAAACTACTGTACATTACATTTAAATTGATAGGCTGAATGATAGTATTACTGTGATATATCTACATAGATTTGGAATTATGCTTAGAATTATTTGTAAGCATACTGATCCATCTACAGTTTTCGATTTATAAATGAAGGCAAATCATTTGAAACTGATAAAGGAGTGAATTATTAGATCAAGCTTCTCTATTCTAGTAGATTACAATACGTTTCTAAATAATTTTATAGTATGTGATAGAATGAATAAATATTCAGAACAATTTACATTATTTTAATATTCAGAACATTGGAAATTTGCACTTGCGATGACAAGAAAATGATAATAGATACTCTTGTCACTGTTCATTTAATGATACAGCAACTGCGAATACCTTCTACCTTCCTCCTCCATCCTGCTACCTCCTCCTCCTCCTCCTCCTAGATCCTCAATGTCGCCTTGAGCATTTATGTGTCAAAAAAAGTCAATTACTTGAAGAAAAACTCAATGTGTGTCAAATTATTTTCCTTAAATATAATATGTATTATTTTTACTGTCTACATCTACTCCATAAAAACTCATAAGTTACCTTGAAATGAAAAATTCAATCACTGTAACTTGAAGAAATGCTGTAATTTTATTGTATCGAATTGTTATTATAATATTGTACATTTATTGACGAACAGAAAATTATCAAGATTATACCTACCAGTTTTTAATTTTTATACTGTTGAATAAGAAAGATCGTATATTGTATTAAATGACATTAGTTCTTCATTTGACAATATTGGCTTGTAAAAACCAGTTTAGAATAGTTGAAAAATTGCTGTAAGCTGACTTAATCAGCGAAGTTTCAGAGGATTGTGTTACTAGCAAACAATGTTTAAAAATGTAAACAATTTAATATGTTTTTGAAAGTATTGATGTAGATTATAGACACTTGTGCAACACCGCATGAAGAAGCCGATATTCGTCCAAGACTTGTGCCGCAGCCCACTACGCCACTTCTACCTTCCACACCGCCACATCGCCTCACAGACCAATGTATTTCTCCATTTAGTAGAGTTCGTTGGCCATAGAATTGTCTGTAATTTAATTTCGTACTAGACGCCGCACTGTTGTACACTGTCGAACTATTAGTTGTTTGATGGTAGTAGCTAATTTTTTGTTATCTAGGTGATGATGAAATCGACGACGATGATGAACAGGAGGAGGAGGAAGTAGAGGAAGAGGAGGAGGAGGAAGAAGAAGAGGAGGAGGAGGAAGACGACGATGAAGATGATGACGATGGTGATCATTATGATAATGAAACGTTTGAGATGTTTGATACTGAGGATGGAATTTTACACATACCTGGTTTAGATCACGAATCCGATGATTTCCTGATGATCGAATTTTCTGAACCAATTGATCACTCTTCTCCGTTAATGCCTGGGACAGGTCCCGCGTTCTCGTTTCCATCCAGTCTTTTAGATGAGGCGACACATGAAAATTCAAGTCAGCCACATTTATTTAAATAGCATTTGGTATCATGATCATGCTGTAGTTTAACTGGTTACATGTGTACACTGCTGTTAATCTTGCCTGTGCACTCATTCCCTGGTATGGACTAAATATTTTCTTTTGTTTTTTGCTGTTGAAAAATTTTGTAAATAGTACTATTTTTACTCATTCGTTTTTTATTACACTAATCTTAAACTGCATATGCATTGTCAAATAAATCTAGCTCCATAAAAGTAATACGGGCAATAAAAAACACAAACTTTCCTAAAATCAACAAAGTTCTGAATTTTTCAAAGGCTTAACTTTCATTTAATTCTCGTGATTTTATAATGACAGCGACTATCAAATGAATTTTCAAATGGAAGAGAAAAATTATATTGCGCGATGTTATGCAAAATTTTATTGCGCGTATTTAATCTTTAAACCCATAATTTTTATTCCATGATTCTTTCTTTTCTAATGGCTTGCCTCTCCTGCAATAAAATTTTATAGCTTTTTCATGAATATAATCAAAAATCATATTAAAAAAACTTTACTATTTTTCTTTGTGTTATCCTCACTATCTTTTTTCTCTTTTGATGGCAATATTTTCAAAACTAGATAATTAGAATAAGGTCTTATCTCTTAAGGGTTGTAAGAGGAGGACATTTTTTCACTCAATCAGTACAACATACTATTCCATAAAATATTTGTCAAAAATAAAATCTTTAAATTAATCATGTTTGAAAGGTTGATAAAAGACTCAAATTATATCTTATCAAAGATTTGTCAGTAGTATCAAAAATTTGAGTCACTGTTCTCTATCCTATTTTCAATTATGTGGTAGAATGTTCGTTAAATTTAAACAATGCAAATCTCTGATAATTCTTAATTGTTTTTATAAATATTGTGTTCCAAAAATTATTCCCCAAAAATATTTTGTTACATAAATCGAAAGTGAAAATGTTATTGACCCATAAATATTCAAACTCATATTCCACAACTAAATCACTTGAACAGTATTTCATAGGAGTCACTAATGAAATTATTTGATAAAATCATTTGATCCGTATGAAAAGTGAATACATGTTCTGTCATAGAACACAACAGTGTTCACTTATAACAATGTTGAACTAATAGCATCGAATTCATTATCGAAATGCTATAATACAAATGAGCATTGAGCAATATGCTGATGATACTTTTCTTACACAGACCCATTAAGTTTCTGATAAGAAGCTTCAATTGTTTCGGAATAATTCATCATTAATTGGAAATGTTGGGACTTGAATTTTATGCACTGGTTGACTTTGAAAATGCCTCTATTGATTTTCTGGGTTAGGTTTGGTTGACCTAAACTAACTTGCTGTTAGTTAGGCTTTTTTGTGTGTTTTTTTTTGGTGAAGGTTGTGTGGTTTCCTTTCTGGCTTGGTGATTTGCATTTGATCTACAATATACTGACTTGCATTCAATTAACAACATTTTGAAGATTTCTACAATTTTGTTTGTCCTACAGTTTTTTCCTTCTAAAACGTCCACCCAAAACTTTGATTGTATTGCGTTACATATCATGAGCACGATAAATGGTTTTATTCATCTCAATCTTTATCAAATCAATTATTTATTCTCAATTTTTACCAAATGACATAATTGTAACAACTGAATCATTCTATATCAGTTCAAAATAATATATTCTGTTGATTTACATAAAAGCAGTCCTCAAATAATGACTATTGCAATCACTGTGAAAACCACTATTAATTTTGAATAAGAATTGTTATACGGGAGCTAACAATATTTTGAAGTATTGTTGATTATGAACGGATCAAAATCATAATTATCATTCCACTAACCACCTAAAACATTAAATTACGTTATAAATAAACTTCTTTGTACTATCGCTAGATGAACAATTCTACTGAATAAAAAAATGATGCAATGGAGTATAACAAAGGATAATAATTTATTAAAGACTCGTGACATAAAAATCATATTTCTTGAAGAATATAACTCAACATTTAATAAAGTAAACAATGTTAATACCAGTACTGTTAAAAATTGAATTTCTGAGTAACACTCATCATATTGATAATAATATTTTAATTGGAACAAAATTGAATAAAAAAAGCTTGTCGCGATTCAATCATAATATGGGATAAAAGTAGATGAAGTGGATTGTAAAAAATCAATCTCATTTCCCATCTGGATAATTAATTCTTCGCAATCAGAATATATTAATTGTATGTACTCCACTCTTTATTTGAGTTGAAGCTTTTTGAATATAATTTCTATTCTTACGTTTTTTATCATTGATTTTTCAATTAATCCAAAATTTTAAACTCTTCTGCTTCAGCGCAATTCGCGTCTTCTGCTTATATATGATTTATTGAATAAAAAAAAGCTTACGATTTTGTCTGTTTCAAAATTCAAAACATTTGTGAATACACTTCCTGCATAATTTGCATCGAATTGAATGAATATAAATAGCTTGATATGATTTGGCATGATGAAGCAATTGGTAGAATAGTGTTGGAATATTCTAGTTGTAGTGCTGAGTTTAGTAACGGTGTTGGCATTTTTTCTAAAAGGGGTTGCATATTAACATCTAACACTTATATCTTCTATTGAATTCATTTTATAATAAGTTTGTTATTGTGTTCTTATATGTCTGAATGTATTTTAAGTAGAACCAAAGTCCTGTTACGATTAGTGATAGTTTTATTTTCTCTCTGGTTTTATTTTTATGAAGTCACTGAGAGGTGAAAGTGGTTAGAATTGTACCTGAAACAAACATAGATATCACTTGGTATTCGACCTCAACATTTCATTTTACATCATAAATCTCAACTTTAATAATTATTATTGTACCTAAAGCCCACTTGTTTAATTTATTTATTCATCATTTTCATCACATTACATCATAATATTGAGAATACTCCCATTTGATAGGTGATTTGTCAAATAATTGCATCCTTAGAACTAAGTAAGATTTTTAACACGTAAAATGAAACAGTAACAGTATATAAAAATTATATAACAAAGTGTAGCCTATATTAAGTCTATCATTATTCTTAGTCCTAAAAATAGAGCAAATTTGAGCATTTTACTTTGTGTCATTGAGTTTGCAGAGTTTATAGTTAATTGAATTCTGCCACCGAGTAGTTCGCTTTATCAACTAAGATTCCTTGAAAAGTTTTAGAGATTCTATTTTTCGAATGGTCTCAGTATATCTCAATAATCTTAATCCTGAATAAGGACTCTTCTCATAGGTCGCATGTCTATGGACTAGATACAACAGAAAATGCTGATTGCGTGTGGAGTAATTATGTCTCTCTATGCAAAATTTAAATTTATTTATATTACTCTTGATAAAAATTAATAACTGATAAATGTAAATTGCAGGCAAGGTGAGAATCTGAGAATTTTGAAAAACAGACTTGCATGAGTCTCTTTGTCTCAACTTTTTTTAATTAAAAACACCTTATGACTGTCTGTTGAATTACCCCAGAAGATATTCCCATAGCATATATGGGAATAGACATAGGCATAACATACTGTGATGAGAGTGTTTCTGTCCACCGAATGAGACAACTTTAGAATCATAAAGTATGCACGGTTCAACTTAGAGGTGAGACTCAGTATGTGTTCCTTCCAAGTCAAATGCTCATCTATTGTAACTCCCAAGAATTTTATTGATTTTGCTGGTATCAGTTTGCTGTCAGTTAATGAAAGAGGAATTCTGTTGTTTGTTGATCTGTAGCTAAACTCCATTGAAAAAGTCTTATAATTAAGAGCGAGTTTATTTGCTTGGAGCCAGCAGGACATGGTATCAAGGTCATTTTTTATGTTATTTGCTAGAGTTTTTTGATACTCATCTGTTATTAAAGCGGTAGTGTCATCCGCAAACATTATTAACCTTGAATGGGAGACTGATGTTGGGAGGTCATTGACATATATAATGAATAAAAGAGGACCCAGGATCGATCCCTGTTGCACCCCACTAGGTATATTCAAAAAGGCAGAGGATTTAGAGGATGTTTTATCTGTTATACATTTTTGCCTATCCTTTAGGTAAGAGCTGAACCATTTATGAACTGTTCCAACTATTTCATAGTAGCGCAGCTTCTCCAAAAGAATGGAATGATTGACACAGTCAAAGGCCTTCGACAGATCACAGTAGATGCCTGCAGCCCACTGCGATTCATCGACGGTCAATGAAATACATGAAATGAACTCATAGCCCCAGTTATATTTCTGCCCTTACGGAACCCAAATTGATCTGCATGGAGTAGATTATTCGTGTCCATATATCTAATCAAACTGGAAGCCACTGCCATCTCATAAATCTTGGAGAAAGCTGACAAGATTGCAATAGGCCTATAATTATTCAGATTTCTTGGTTCTCCTGTTTTTAATACAGGGATCACAGTTGAGTATTTCAGAAATTCCGGAAACACACCATTTCTAAATGAGGAATTTATCAAAAGCACCATTGGCTTTGCTAGCGACATTACACAAGTTTTAAGCAAGAAAGGTGGAAATTCATCCCAACCAGGTTTTTTTGAAAATTTTATATTATTTATTAATTCAATTACTTCCCTTTCTGTAACTGGATGGAATGATATAAGAAAATTATTCGATTTAGGAGATTTATTACAGTAGTTTAGGGCCTTGTCAATGTCTGGACTGAGATTAAGAGTGCTACATATATCAATGAAATATTCATTGAATGAGTTCAAGATATCCTCTATGCTTTTGTTAGAAAATGTTTTTGTTAAACATCTATTGTCATCTTTAACACATGTTTCCTCCCGAACGATCTTCCAAGCCATTTTGGTTTTATTGGATGCATTTTTTATTCTGTTGTTATTATAATTAATTTTAGCAGCTCTAATCTATTTAAGATCTATTTAACATCTATTTAAGAGTTTCTTATAAGTTTTTAAATAATGAAGAAAGCCAGGATTGTGATTTGTTCTAGCTTGACTATGTAACTCTCTAGCCCTTGCACATGATATGCGTATGCCTGCTGTGATGCATCTTTTAGATTCCTGTGTGAGACTTTTTATTGGTTTATACCTTTTAGGGAATGATTCCTCAAAGTGGGACAATATTATATGAGTGAATTTCCTATAGAGAGAATTTGTATCTGAAGTTTTATGGCGCATAATAAACGAGTCAGACCATTTTTCTTGATTCAGGAGAAGCTTGAATTCGGAAAATATGTTGAGAAAATATTCTTATATCTTTTGTACATTTATTTGAAATGTTTAAGGTAGATATGAATGATCTAGAAGATATTAATGGAAACTGGACTATCTGAACTGTATGATCAGATAGACATTTATCAATTATCACGTTCTTACATCTCCCTTTATCAATTTCTGTCCCTGAAGCTATATTATCAATGCATGTCTGAGAGTCATACGCAAGCCTTGTTGCATTTGTAAAATGCAATGAGGTATATTTAAGTGTGTCATTTAAACTTGTTGAATCATCATAACCTTGTATAATTATTACTTGAAATCTCAATCTCAATTCGTCTATGTATTTCCTCCTTGTAAGATTCAGTTATTCATTTCATACTAGCTCAATCTAAGATCGCTCATTGTAGAATCCATTCAGTGTCTAATTCATTTTCAAAGTCTTCTCAAAGTATTTTCCTTTAATGGTTGTGTGCTTAGAATCTTGTAAGTTGAATTATGTGTTTACTCTGTTATGCATGTGTCTGAATATAATGCTGAATCATACTTCCAACTTTTGTCAACAACATTTTCATTCTGGTGTAAATCATCTGTCCAAAACTTCCCGAATGATTTAAATTGAATAATATATTTTCTAACAAATTATCTCTCATATAAAATGAAGTTCCTTCCCTTTATTGGCTTTGAGGAGGGATAGCTTCACTCCCGAAAAATAATTCATGATTGCTACATTTTTCAAAACAATATAAAAGAAAATAATTATTTGAACCAAGTCCTAACGATATTATATTAATATAGGGCTTGCGAACTTAGCTGCATCCAACGAAATATTTTAGTGGAAGTAAGATTTTCAGTGTACATATTCACCCCGCTGTATACATGCATCATGCTAAATTATATTCATATATCATGACATTGGTGCTATTTTCATTTTTCCTTTGATCTATCTCTAACAAGAGCTTAATATTATAGCTCTAAAGTCTAAAATATCATAAGAAAAGCATTGAATTCACATGCGTTTATTAATCTCATATGCTTTTTTCAACAGACAAGTAAATTAACCTGTTCTATGTAGAATGAAGTGTTTGTAATAGCACTTCTGATTGCATTCTTTCCTTTCTTCACATTGTTTTTCCAACTTTTTGCTTCTATAATTAGAAAGTCCTTATCACAAATGCATTATATATGTCTGCAGTGTTCTAATGCACATTCAAATTGTAGTTTCTTATGAGATTCTTTTATCACTTTGCACGTGAGATATTTTCTGTAACGTTTTCAGCTGCTTGAACAATTATAATAATTAGTATTGGTTTTATCAATAAGCCAAATCTTAGTTGCGTAGCTAATTCTATCAAAGTAAAAAATTTCGAAGTAATGAAGTAGTTCAGTCAAGTACCTTACGAAAAATTTTGTAATGATTTTATTGATTCATGTTTCACATGATTTGCTATATATTTCTTTGATCCACTCCAAAATCGTTCAATGCTTTTCCAGGCTAGGAAGTCATAAAATGTTTTACTATGTATTTTCCATTCCTTATTGGAAAGAAGACAAGTAAATCTCTTTCATTATAATCATGACTATCTTTTCCTTTTCAATTTTAAACAAATATATCATTTTAATTACACATGATGTGTATGATGAGATGCAAATAGAGTCCAAATTATACCTTTGCTGCTGGAATAGTTTTGGCTGTTATAAGCATAGTGGTTATTTATTGAGGTTTGCCACACGCCAGTTTAATATTACAATAGAATGTCAAAATTAAGCTGATAAAATATTGCTTTGTTTCAATGTCTTTGATAGTTAACTAATTCATATGATATCTGGCCCGGAGGACCAAATATTTATAATACAATATGATTCGGAGGACCATATTTGACCCACGAGAATCAAAATGTTTATTATGAGGTTTGAGGACAAATAAATAATAATGTTTTTAGAGAACAGTAATGATTTGAATTGTAAAACTATGAATTGAGTATCTAAAGGACCAGCTTGACATTAAATGTTCAAGCAATGAAATATATACAAAATGAGGGAATATTAGAAGCAAAGCATAAAATTTCTAGTTCACAGTACCTTAAGTCATTGTTGAAGTATGATGGTTTTTGATAGGTTACCTCTGTATTCGCAACCATGGCCATAGAAAAAATGCACAGTTCCTGAGCAGTGGAAGTTTTGCACACTTGTCTTGAGGTGTAAACGAAAATAACAATGCCTAACTAACTAATTAAGGTTTATACAACAAATAATAAAATACTGTCTAAGGACTATGAGGGAGAGGTTTGAACAATGCGTTATGAGCCTGAAACAGACTACATCCTCAAATCAAATCAAATTCTTTATTTACACATTGTTGTACAAAAAGTAAATTAATCTTGCAGAGAAGTGCAAGTGCAAAACTATATTAGCTTCCCTCAGCCGAGGTTGCATGACTAGAGCCCTGGAGTTATAAGAGTCGCGCAGGTGTCCTATATAAAAGATTATCATGACTTGCAATTAGAATTATATTGTTGGCTGGCGTGTGGCACTAAAATATGAAATTGATGCAAAAATAAGAGAGATATTAATTCAGTATGACCTATAAGTAACACATAGTAATTGAAAAATACATCTGTACAGTCTTAGTACATTCTCACATCATTACATTTTCATCCGGACAGTTTGTCATGACCGGTATCAGTAGTACAGTTTTTGTAGCTCAAAAAGCATGGAAAGGGTTTAGAGTGTAATGAAAAACCTAAAATATTGTCTGATATCACGGGTTTTTTTTTCTAAATAATTAGATGTTTCGACACACCATATCTCACTTAAAACTATATCAGAAGTCTGAAACCTTTTTAGAGTAGTCAGCTTTGTTTTAGAGCATCATTGACTTCCCTTGTGTTTGAATTCTACGAAACAATTTTGAATAAAACGCTGATTAATTTTAAGAACGTAAACATCTTAATTTTTGTATTATTGTTTCATGTATTATTTTCTGATGCAATGAATTTGATTTGATTTTGCTAGATGGTCGAATGCCTCCCTTCCATCCGTTCCTAATGACACGGCCAAATGTGCTGGGCGGAGATGGAAACCACCGTGGACAGCGTGGAATGACCTCCCGCATCAGACGTCATCCGATGGACAACCATCCGGCCGAGAGACTGCCCTACATCGGTGCACCCGTTCCCCATCATGGCCACGGACATGGACTCTTGCACGGTCACGGATTGATCCATAACGCCGACATTGTCACGGCAACTCTTAGCAACAACACACGAGTCGTTGTGATGGACAATGGTCTCGGCATTTTCACAAACACTGAAGAAGAACAGATCAGCTATGTGGTGAGTAGTTGCTCATTTCTAAACCGTGCACTTCTATTTTAGCTCTACATCCCATTGTGGGCTTTGGCCTCCTCCACAACATTCCTCCATGCATCTCTATCTAGTATTCAGTTGACCTTGTATAGTGTACAAGAGTTCCTCTCAGACTAATTAGTGTTGACTTGGTATAGAATTTATTGTACAATCTATATATTGTATAAAATTTCTACCTCTTTCAAATTATTTATTTTCTCAAAAATCATACACAATTATAATATTATAACATCTAAAAATAATACAAGAAAAATACTATTTAAATATATAAAAATACTCCCAAAACTGCAGTATATTTTTCATTGATTCAGTGCTTGATTTATTGATTTGATACATGTATAACTTTTATATTTTATAGGACAAATCAGAAGCCACTCAAGTCAAAATAGCAATAGTAAAGATCAACTATTGACACTTGGAGATTCACTGATTGATTTGGTATATTTATGTAGTTTGTAAAAAAATAGATAGGTTAAATCAAAGACGAATTTAATGCGTTCATAGTTGGATATACGATGAATCACACAGAATTCCATATTCTTTCCATCTTCTATTTTAGGATGAATATCAGCTAAGCTAAATTCGAAAAAATTGTAAATTATTCTGTCATTCTTCAGTAATTAATGAATGCATTATGAACAACTCTCTTTCATGAGGTGATTTTTTTTCCAACATTTCCCAGTTTCTCAATGATAGGGGAGTGATAATATTATTTTTTTGTATAAGTCCTCTAAGGAACCATTATCTACAGCTGGTACCAATCAACTAAACTTCAACTCCAAACTACCGTATTAATTACCAGTACACAATTTATCTGTTTATTACAGCTGTCAATTTTAGATGCTAAATCATATTATTACAACATGATTTTTATTCCGTTTTTCGATAGCCGCTCGGCCGAAAATTTCGATAACATAGGTCTATAAAATGGATCAATAAGTAATTATCATTAGAGACTCCCTATTAAAATTTCTGGTCAGAAAACATCCCCAATATTCTCACAACATATTCCCAAAGTTTCATGCCGTTCTGTCAAGTAGTTTACAAGTCTATAGGGAACAAACAAACAGCTACTCATTTTTATATAATATATAGATAATCCAAATAAGTGAGAACAGCTATTGTAAAGCTGACTTACCGTATTGACATTTGGATTGGAGATTGATTTATTGATTTGGTACATGTATAATGTTGGTATTTTACAGGACCAATCAGGTTACCTTTCTGGGCCTAGTCTTGCTGCTACTTTGAACAATGTGCCAACCTCCATGCACTGGTGGAATGAAGAGTCCAAACTGCTTGACGGAGACTCCGAGGCAGATGCCGCCACTGGTCAGTCCAATTTTCATATTTTTTTCAATCTTTACATTCTCCTTTGATGAAGCGAAAATTAAGATTCATAAAACAGAAATATTCTTCGTTCAGTATTAGCTTATAGTGATGTCTACGTTATAATGACAGTGGAGAAGGATAGGAGAACAGCATTACCTTGTCATCAAGTATCACTGGTATATCTGATGTAATATTTAATGTTTAAAATAATCTATTACATTTCATTCCCCAAGAAATATATTATTTAATGCCTCAATATTACATTTTCATAACTGACATTGAATATTCTGTTAATTATATTTCTACATTTCTTTAAAATGATCTGGCAACGTTGCGGAACTAGAGAAGGATAGCGCTAACTGCTTTGATAGCAACACCAAAGTTAATCAAATACTGTCATTATAACGTGGACCTGTAGGTAAATTCTTGAACTTTTTACGAACTATAAATTATAAAAAATGAGTGAGAAGGGAGCAACTATTATTCCTATTTTAGTATATTAATTGCATCTTAATATATGAAATGTGTTTATTGTGGTGAAGGTAGGACTTGCACGTAAACTTGACCTCCTTAAAAACAATTTTGATAGTTCGGTTCATTCTAATTTTCTTTAAGCTACAATATTATTAATAGTGTAACGTTTATTTTGGTTAGAACAACAAGCCTTTCAGTTTTTCTTTGTTTAGTGCAGTAGATTAAAAGCATGCTTTCGATATTTTAATGACCAAACCATGATACGATTAGATTTGTTTGACTTATTAATGTGTGACTCACCTTCCCACCAAAATTAATAGACCCTTTTCAATTCTTTTTCAGTTGTTGGATACGATATTACAGATGTAGTGCTGAAATATCGCGCTGAGGATATGGCCAAATGTAAAGAAAACATGAAAAAATACGTTGAACAAAAGCGAAAGAAAAGAGGAGAAGATAAAAAAGCAAGCTCCTCCTCGAGTCGTAAGTTATCTGATGATTCATTGCTCTAGGTATCTAGTTATATTGTTCAATCAGTGAGAATTCCACTTGTTTCAAGATGATCCAATAAGGCTAATTATATTAATTTAGTAATATTGAGTGACTATAATATAACTAGTGAGCTCGGAGCTACCTCGGCTGTTATTGCTTCTTTTTTGTTGTGTTTATTTCTATCTTTCTTGGTTATATGGGGTATCATGGAACCCTGTGAAACCTCTCGCAAGATAAGCGGAGCCTCAGGGTTCCATATTTGGGCCAACATTGTTTAATATATATTCATTCCTACATTCAGGACCAAAGTGTCCAATTGTATTCCAGAGGATATCAGGTTGTATAGCAGCTATAAATTATTTAGATCAAAGATAACTAGGACACTTGTATAGGCTTGTCCTTCGATTGATTGAGTCATATGTAGCGTTTTTAAAGCGTTTCTGCACTGGCGGCGGACGAGTCGACAGGGCTGGAAGCTCTACGATTTCAGCTGATTCCCGAGCGTCAACCCAATCAGCTGATAATCAGCCAATCGGAGAGATTTCTGCTCTGTCTACTCATCCATCCGCTGATAGTGCAAAAACCCTGAAAAACGCTTTATATGGTTTTGTTCTTATAGATTATATTTATTTCATCAATATTTAATTAGTTTTATGGAAAATAAGTGAATTTGAATGGCAAAGTGTGACATATTTTTCAATGATTGTTGACAGATAACGACCATTCTAGAGTCTCTTCAATGGATATTTTCGAACCGTCATCGGCCGGCCCTGTGGCTGAGACAAGACGGCCTAGCGCAAGTGCGAGCGCAAGCTCTGGATCTGCAGGTCCAAGCAGAGTAATCGATCATGCTCAACTAGCCAGAAACAGAGATGCTATCCATTGCTTGGCAGCCGCAGCCCGGTTTGTCAGCGAAAGGAGTGCGGACAACATTGTGCACTCGGCCATCCGCACCTGGCCCAGGCCCAACGACCAGCCCCTGCCTCAGCCCCCAAGCTCGGCTGAACAGCCCTACGGATCATACGAGGCTCTGGTCACTTTCGCTCCCAGTTTCGACCAAGACTTACCTTCTGTGGAGATCAGAACCGACGGAGCAAGAGATGACGATGAGTACTCGATGCCGAGCGTTCACAGCTATCAGCCGTCGCCCATCGACTCTTCGGACCCGCCTGATGATCCTCCCTCCGATGATCCTCCCTCCCAACCATCAGGCCAAGCTAATAATGATCCTCCCTCCCAACCATCAAGCCAAGCTAATAATGATCCACTGCAGCCAGCACCTTCGACTCAGCAATCTTCGCAGAGCTCGGCACCCTCCCTGGCCTCTACTGTCATTCTTCCACGCACCCGACCGGTGAGAATCAAGTTTATTGTCTTACTAGTAGGTAACCCGTACTCCGCAAGGGTCCAATTTAAAACTTGACTAACTGAGCATCTCACCTACTAACATTTAGAATAGGCCTATAACCATCCTCGCTAAATTGAGAATCTATATGCAAAATTCCAAGTTAATCAGTCCAGTAATCAGTCCCTTATACCATAAATAATAAATACAATTTTATTGTCAACAAACCGTAACAGCATAGATAACGTCAATAAATAGAAATACTGAAATATTTACTGGGAATTAGCTAAACAATGATGTATTGTACATCATTAATAAATTCAAATCGCCAACAATGCTCAATCTGTAAAATTTATTTACAATAAATGTGTAATTTAAATGTATTATACATATACAATTTACACATAATATATTTTTTCTACAACCGCTCGAAAGGCTCGTCGTTACAAACTGAAAACTCATCATTAAACCGTTGTTTTATATCACGGTCCTACCAATTATTTTTTGCAGATGTTATCTTATTCTAATAATAAATCATTATAAAATAAATTATTATGATTAGATAGAATATTTAAATTATATCATTCTATTATTATTATTACATTTATTCATCAAAACAATTGTATAAATTATTTCAAAAAACTGTTTATTGTATTGGAATCCAATACTGCAGTTGTAGAAAAAAATTTTCATGTGATTCGAGTGGAAAGCTTCTTTATCGCTCTCGTCAAAATTACCATGCTCCGCTACGCGTCCCAAAGTAACTGATTTGACACGAGCGATAAAGTCGCGTTTTACGCTCTTAATACATAAATAACTATTATTTTTCAGTTGATAATGTGCGACCGCAGTCGCGTTATTCATTCTACGCCCACTGGCTTCTCTAGAAATCGGGAGCCTCAGCCACAAGCTTCTACTTCTGCTGCCAATAATCAAGCCAATAACCAAGCCAATAATCCTCCTGCTGAAGATCCATTCGCCGTTTATAGCCTCGACTCTGATCCAGAAGATACTCCATCTGAATCGGACAGGATCTTCCGTGTGAATCCGTTCTCACAGAATGAAGGAAGCTCTAGTCAGAGTCAGAGTGAAATAATGTCCTCATGGCTGGACAATCAAGACAATGCACCCAATACTTCTTCTCAAGAGTAAGTTTCATGCTACCACATTGTAATCTATAATCTAAATCTGGCAATGCGCCTAAATAGTAAGGCTAAGATTTTACTAGGATGCTGGCATTTGGGAGGTTACTGGGGCATTAAATCAAATGGGAGCGATTAGACTAGGCATGCTAATCAGCCACCGGACGCTCGATTTTCTGCATCCCAGCTGGATGTATTCCACCTCCCGTGATGCACAAACCGGAGAAAGATAGCAGAACAACATTGCCGATCCTCTGTCTTGTCAATGCCTTCTAGAGACGGAAGCTGGTACAGGTTTATTGATGTAATATTAACGTTTCATTCTCATTTAAAGAATCATTTATATTTTATTAAGCAAGAAATTATATTTTTCAATAATTTCAGAATGAATTTTCATAATTAAGATGAAATATTTTGTTAATTAATGAATAATTCTTCATTGTTAAAAGACGATAGCGCTATCCGCTTTGTTGAATGATAGACAAGGATAGCAATAGCCATTGCTAATGAAACACTGCCATTATAACGTGGACCTCACTATAGTATCTGAAACGCTCTCTTTTTACATGTGCGCACGTATGAAGTCTGACCTCTTACCACCTTGTTTTGTAATATACTATTATTATATCTTACCTCAGAGTTATGACTGAGGAATCTTGTATTTTGTTTGAAGATGTCGCTTCGGATGAAGCCTAGAAGCTCTTTGAGAGAAGTGAGTGACATTCTAAAATAATTGAAAAATCTTGTTTCACTATTGCAAAGTTCATCAGTCTTTTAACACGACGAACAGCTAAAAAGGGCTCTACACTGAACCTTCTTCTCTTAATTAGTAACATCAGCAGCCACATCTCATGCGCCCAGGCCATATTGACGACTCAGGTTATTTTTGAAATAAACTGACAAAATTTGAAATGAAATAGCAGTCCGAGAGGCTAACATCCCAACACAAATCACGTCATTTTTGACTCGAATTGGGATGCCAGCATCCTAGTATAACCTTAGCCTAAGTTTCATGTTACTAATTTCTTTCCACATAATAATCTAAAACTAATAATCTAATCAATTATTCTATAATGTGAAGTTGACTTTTAATTTCATCTTGAGAATTTATATTGTATAATGCTTTGTCATCGCAGATCTCAAGAGTTGAGCAGCGGTGGATCCACACAGCAGCAGCAACTGGAAAGTCAGGCTAGTAGTCAGCTTACTGACATTCCCGAAGGAGTAGATCCTTCATTCTTGGAGGCATTGCCGGAAGATATGAGAGCGGAAGTCATTCAAGAACACTTGAGGTTAGTTCCTGTTTCTTATTTCATATCTGTTTCAAGTTTCCCATCCTATACTCGCTGTATAAACAATTACAGTATTCTAAGCAATTCCCCACGTATTACGTTTTCAATGGTATATTTATCCTTGGGATTTTGTGTGAGTCCTATGTTTATTAGGGTACAATCATATTGGATGCGTTTATGTGCAAGTGGCGCCTGAAAAAACGCCCAATATTGTCTCGCCCTTAGCCTCCACTGAGCGTATAATTTATTATAAGTGTTAATATTAATTGTAATATTATTGTAACATCAATATTGAGGTATCCTAAGGTACGTGCAGACTTACGCGCTGCGCGACACACAAACGGAACGCAAGTTGTTCGCAGGTCGTGCGCAACCAACTGGCCAAGACAATGATTGCAAGCTCGCGATCACCGTACTTGGAGCGAATCCTTGTTCGCGCAGCGCGTAAGTATGTACGCAGCTTTAGATGGAAATTAAAACATGGCTCAAGGCATTAATACAATATTTGAATTCCCATGCCTTCAGTGATGAAATAGAAATATATTTATTACCATTTGATCCATTAGAAACATCAGACATTGTCACAGGTCATCAATAAAAAAGTGTAACATATGCTACTGAAAATATAATAAGTCAATATCTCATTATCATTATTTTACTAAATCTATACATTCTTGCGCATTATCACTAGCTTCACAGGGATACCTTGTACACTCCACCCTTTATCAGGGAATTTGTGACTCTCACTGTAATAATGCAACCGCATCTAGGTTTAATCACATCTAAAGCTGTGTACAGATTGAAATTTTGAGAAAGCTTTCTTCAAAAAGTGGTTGTTTCGACAAAGTTGAAGCCACAAACTGAACTCATAAACACTCTTTTTCTATCTAGAATTGAATGGTTTTGCAAAATATATAACAATTGAATAATGTTGCAGATTGCAACGAATGAGCGCACGCAGTAGCAATGGCGCGGGAGAAGCGAGCACCAGCGGTGCAGCAAGTTTGGCCATTCTGGAAGTGAACGCCGACTTCCTCAACGCTCTGCCTCCAAACATCCAAGCCGAAGTGCTCGCTCAACAGCGTTTGGAGCAGCAACGCCAAGCGGCCGCTGCAGCCAATCCCAACGAACCTATGGATCCAGCTGCATTTTTCGAGGTAGTAACTCGTATTATTTGATTTTATTTTATTTAATAATCATTGGAATACAACAATGTTTTGGGAATAATCCCATTTGATAGGTAATTTGTTAGTACTAATACTATACAATCAAAAAATAAAAAGGTAGTGTAATCATTGAAGCCTGCTCTGTCACTGAGTGAGTGTAATCTTTAACTCTGTGATTGTGGAAAGGTTTTTCTCTATTAACATTTTTTTGACAGCCTGTTTCAATGGAATTGTTGATTCAATATTTCGAATGGCGGTTGGCAGCCTATTATATAGTCTCATTCCAGAATAAAATGGAGCTTTTTCAAATGCTACATATCTATGAATTGGAAATGCATTGATGTTTCTATTTCGAGTATTATATTGATGAATGTCTGTACAAATGAATGAATGAATGAATTTTTTGCCAAAAACAAAATACAAAAAATCTTTACAAAAAATAAATATAAGTATATGCTACTGCACTTAAACCAAGATACATACATTTATTTAATTAGATATAATAACGAAATTATATCCTTTATATTATAAATAATAGTTATAAAATGAAGATTCAATTTATGTTCACATGCATAAGTACAGTAGGTGAGGCAAAAACACCGGCAAAAGGGAGATTCCTTGTGCGCCAGTGTGAGTCGTAAATCAGTTTATGTTTACTTTAACAAAAACTACCAGCTGTTGAATGTAAATGGAAGGAAGTGTAAGTATGTTGAGGTCCTTGAAAAATGCGTTATATGAGTCCCTTGATCTCAATCTACAAATGACTCTCAACATTTTTTTTCTGCATGATAGAATCTTTGAAATTGTTTTTAATTAAGATAGGTTGTAAAATGATGCTTTACCATATGCTGACATTTTCATTTGAAAGTGAATGATTGATTTTTAAACATGATTGAGGACTGATGAATAAATAAAAGAGAAAGCTAGAGGCAAGTTGAGGCCTATTAAATCACTATTAAAACACATGATGTTTATAAAAGTAACCGGCTCTAAATTATGCTATAGAAGCCATACCCCGAGATGGCATTTAACGCTAGCCTTATGTTAAGATGCGACGTGACGTAACACGAGTCTGCTAGACCATTTAATATCATATGATCATATAATGTTTACACCTCAATTTGGACATTATAATATGATCATATGATATTAACTAGTCCAGCAGACTCGCTCCACGTCTCAATATGAGACAAGCCCATTCAGTAGTGGATTCAAAGGGCCTCATCTTCCTTTTCAGTTTATTTCCACAAGTGGAGGCTACATCCTTACATGAATAATAGGGAGGCTAGGGTAAAACTGGATGAGAGGTTTGACAACACGCAATTGCAGCATAATTTATTTCCTAAGTACCTTGGTGTGACGCTTCACCACACTCTGTTCTACAAAAATCACCTTCATAATGTTGCTGAGAAATTGAAAGCTAGGAATAATATTTTGCAAAAACTCTGTGGAACAACGTGGAGAACATCAGCAACAACTTTGCGCTGTACTGCCCTGGGACTAGTACACCCCACAGCTGAATACTGTGCAACTGTGTGAATGAATAGTGCCCATGGGACCATTACAACCACCCCCACATATTGGTTGCTAGTTCTCATCAACATTACCCCACCAGGAATGCGAAGATCTTTTGCTTAGAGGTTCGCAATAATATGTTCGCAAGATGATCGCGCGCTTGTCTTATTGTTGACTTCAATACGCTACAACAATAAACTGTGAAACGTTCAATCCAGTTGATCGGGTGACAAAACTAAATAAAATATTCTGACAAGGATTGCTGGGTAGCCTAATAAAACCTTATGTTTATATAATAAATAATATTTTTACAGGTTTCTACACTAATAAAACACTTTGGGCGATCTATACTGATTAGATTTATTACTTTCAACACTATAACACCCGGAGGTAAACTAGAAACAACTATAAACTGATAACTACCTAATAAATTACTCAGAATTATCACACGCTTACGTTAACTAATATAAATAACTGTCACCTATAAGCTACTACAAAAGTCTGTTATCACTTTATCACAAGTCTGTCACGATAAGAGAAGAAACGAGCAATACCACTGTAGTTTGTCAACTAACTGGCGCGCCATTTATATAGGCAACAGAACTTTCGAGAAGGATCTGGAGGTGTCGAACACGCCCGACCAATCACAGTGTTTCGAAGGTTCTGGAACGCGCTTGTCATTGGTCGACGTCTCCCTGCACCAAGATGAACTCACGGGAATGATTCAGAAGCCCCCCTGCCTCTTCTGTGTTGTTTACCCCTCGCCTGCTGCCATCCTTCTAAAGGCCTCATCCATAACAATATTATGTTTATTGCATTTATGTTGATGTTTTATTACAAAAGGTTGTCTGTCAATGTTTTGAAATGTGTAAAGGATTGGTTGGGAGTTCGGCTTTTTTCTTTTACATGGTAATATGCTGGTACCTATCAATAAAGAATTTGTTTTAATATGTTTCTTGTGTTTATATGTTTTATTATGTTTAAATAATTTGTTCATTTCAATGTTCTAACTATTAAGAAGCTCTATGTTGAATTTGTATGCATTTAAGAACAAAATGAACTTGAATATCCCAACCCAACATGAACATAGGACTATATAGTAGCAGTCATCTTCAACATTTATTTATTTATTCGCAATGGAGATTCCCCAAATATGTCTCATTTACAATATAAATCTTACAAATACAAATGAAAAAAACATCCCAGTTTAGAGAGAAATTCGCGAGCTGTTTGCGACAGAAATGTCTCTTACATGATAAATATAATTTTGCGGAATGCTCCCCCCCATATAAGTAATCCAGGTTCTTGTACTGTACTCAAATACAATAAAGTGCTACATGAATGGTTGGCATTTCTGAATCACTATCAATGTGATAGATTGATAAAATCAATGTATGTGTAACGTCTTGAAATTTCATTCACTCATGTGTGTGCGTAAGTGTGTGTGTGTATGTGTGTGTTTCCCTTCCCGTGCGAATGTTCATAGTTGAGCTTGAATTTTAAATAAGTATTTTGTTTTCTAATTCAATAGTTTTGATATTGTATTGTTCAATAATATTGAATATTGGTAGTTATCTATAATAGTGATCCTACTTCTCCGTATCATATATAAGTTATCTGTGTAAATTAAATTCTAATATACGTATGCGAACTCTTACTCACGAACAGACCGACAGGTCCATGTGAGTACAGTTTCAATTATTTTTTGAAACAGTTTAAACATATATAATCTTCTTTAAATTAGTACATTTACTGATGTTTTATAAATGTGTTTTTTTTTTCTTGAAACAATAAAATTCAAAAGTAATTTTTATCTATTTAATTTTGATAATTTAATAATTATTAATTCCGATAACTTCATATTCTAACACAGAGATCGTAACTGATCCAACGAAATCGTTAACCGCGCATGCGAAGCTATTGGTTAGTTCGCCCTACGAACTTGCCAAGCTCGCGTTCTGTTCTTGTGCGACCTGCGATTATCTTGCGAACTGCTCGCGTAACATTCGTTTACGGAGCAGAGCGTAAGTCTGTACGCACCTTTAGATGTTTGACGATTCGGTCAAGATATTTCATTACGGATATGACTTTTACAGGATATGGAGACGGATCTTCGCGTAGCGATCCTCACCGACATGGAGGATTCGCAGGTAGCTGTGCTCCCCCCAGAGCTGGCCGCCGAAGCACAGAACTTGCGTCGTGAGGCGGAATCAAGAAATCGACAGATGCATGGTCGCTTTGTCACACATGTAACTGGAACCAATGGCCTGTCTTCTATTCTGAGAGCTGCGGGACCAAGAGGTGGGTTTTATCATTCAACATTTTCATTAGCAACACATTTTCCTATAAATATATATGAGCATAGAGAAAAGATAGTGTAAGATAGTGAATCCCATGGTATTGGTCGTTTTTGTTCCAAATCGCAAGCCAATTTTTGTTATCTCAAGCCAATAAACTGTGAAACGTTCAATCCAGTTGATCGGGTGACAAAACTAAATAAAATATTCTGACAAGGATTGCTGGGTAGCCTAATAAAACCTTATGTTTATATAATAAATAATATTTTACAGGTTTCTACACTAATAAAACACTTTGGGCGATCTATACTGATTAGATTTATTACTTTCAACACTATAACACCCGGAGGTAAACTAGAAACAACTATAAACTGATAACTACCTAAT
This sequence comes from Nilaparvata lugens, assembly GCF_014356525.2. Lineage (NCBI taxonomy): Eukaryota > Metazoa > Arthropoda > Insecta > Hemiptera > Delphacidae > Nilaparvata > Nilaparvata lugens. The sequence goes on from NC_052518.1 coordinate 5,820,893, forward strand.
AAATTACTCAGAATTATCACACGCTTACGTTAACTAATATAAATAACTGTCACCTATAAGCTACTACAAAAGTCTGTTATCACTTTATCACAAGTCTGTCACGTTAAGAGAAGAAACGAGCAATACCACTGTAGTTTGTCAACTAACTGGCCGACTGCAACACGCGCCATTTATATAGGCAACAGAACTTTCGAGAAGGATCTGGAGGTGTCGAACACGCCCGACCAATCACAGTGTTTCGAAGGTTCTGGAACGCGCTTGTCATTGGTCGACGTCTCCCTGCACCAAGATGAACGCACGGGAATGATTCAGAAGCCCCCCTGCCTCTTCTGTGTTGTTTACCCCTCGCCTGCTGCCATCCTTCTAAAGGCCTCATCCATAACAATATTATGTTTATTGCATTTATGTTGATGTTTTATTACAAAAGGTTGTCTGTCAATGTTTTGAAATGTGTAAAGGATTGGTTGGGAGTTCGGCTTTTTTCTTTTACATGGTAATATGCTGGTACCTATCAATAAAGAATTTGTTTTAATATGTTTCTTGTGTTTATATGTTTTATTATGTTTAAATAATTTGTTCATTTCAATGTTCTAACTATTAAGAAGCTCTATGTTGAATTTGTATGCATTTAAGAACAAAATGAACTTGAATATCCCAACCCAACATGAACATAGGACTATATAGAAGCAGTCATCTTCAACATTTATTTATTTATTCACAATGGAGACAACGGGATTCCCCAAATATGTCTCATTTACAATATAAATCTTACAAATACAAATGAAAAAAACATCCCAGTTTAGAGAGAAATTCGCGAGCTGTTTGCGACAGAAATGTCTCTTACATGATAAATATAATTTTGCGGAATGCTCCCCCCCCCCATATAAGTCATCCAGGTTCTTGTACTGTACTCAAATACAATAAAGTGCTACATGAATGGTTAGCATTTCTGAATGACTATCAGTGTGGTAGATTGATAAAATCAATGTATGTGTATGTATGTGTGTGTGCGTGTGTGTATGTGTGTGTTTCCCTTCCCGTGCGAATGTTCACAGTTGAGCTTGAATTTTAAATAAGTATTTTGTTTTCTAATTCAATAGTTTTGATATTGTATTGTTCAATACTATTGAATATTGGTAGTTATCTATAATAGTGATCCTACTTCTCCGTATCATATATAAGTTATCTGTGTAAATTAAATTCTAATATACGTATGCGAACTCTTACTCACGAACAGACCGACAGGTCCATGTGAGTACAGTTTCAATTATTTTGTGAAACAGTTTAAACATATATAATCTTCTTTAAATTAGTACATTTACTGATGTTTTATAAATCTGTTTTTTTTTGTGAAACAATAAAATTCAAAAGTAATTTTTATATCTATTTAATTTTGATAATTTAATAATTATAATTCCGATAACTTCATATTCTAACACAGAGATCGTAACTGATCCAACGAAATCGTTAACCGCGCATGCGAAGCTATTGGTTAGTTCGCCCTACGAACTTGCCAAGCTCGCGTTCTGTTCTTGTGCGACCTGCGATTATCTTGCGAACTGCTCGCGTAAAATTCGTTTACGGAGCAGAGCGTAAGTCTGTACGCACCTTTAGATGTTTGACGATTCGGTCAAGATATTTCATTACGGATATGACTTTTACAGGATATGGAGACGGATCTTCGCGTAGCGATCCTCACCGACATGGAGGATTCGCAGGTAGCTGTGCTCCCCCCAGAGCTGGCCGCCGAAGCACAGAACTTGCGTCGTGAGGCGGAATCAAGAAATCGACAGATGCATGGTCGCTTTGTCACACATGTAACTGGAACCAATGGCCTGTCTTCTATTCTGAGAGCTGCGGGACCAAGAGGTGGGTTTTATCATTCAACATTTTCATTAGCAACACATTTTCCTATAAATATATATGAGCATAGAGAAAAGATAGTGTAAGATAGTGAATCCCATGGTATTGGTCGTTTTTGTTCCAAATCGCAAGCCAATTTTTGTTATCTCAAGCCAATTACTGTCGATTATAACTTTTGTTGGGGTGAGAGTGTACGAACATCTCAGTATTAGAGACTACCAGCGTCACATAGCTTCACGAAAAATAACTACTAGAACTATCGGCTTGAGTTAACAGTGAAATATGGAACAAACTGTTTGATTAAGTTAGGTTGGGTTAACTTTCATTCCAATACAAGTTTGTGTTTCTTGAATAGTTCCAAATTTTCTTAAATAACTCAATATTATTCGTTAAAAGTGGTAATTGAGTGGAATATTTCTAATTAATTTATCAATTTAAGCCATCTAAATTCAAAATATTTATAGTTTTAGTGTTTATTTTGAACCAAAATTTTCTAAAAATCGTACACGTGAAATTATAACCTTATCTTGGACTTTGTCACCTATAAATTTGGAAGAAAAATAGCACAAGGACTACCTTCTTATTTTATCTTTCAATGTTATTACATTAGTGTCGTTTGCATTGTAAATAAATAAATACAACCCCCCTAGAACGCTACTATCTCTTCTTGGCCCAATTCATTATCTTCTACAAACACATTTATTGTTGAATGTTTAATTAGGCTCTGTTTGATTAGGTTAGGTTTATTTCCTGTTCAATACAACCCCCAAAATGCTACTATTTCTTCTTGGTCAAATTCATTATCCTCTACAAACACGTTTATAGTTGAATGTTTAATTAGGCTCTGTTTGATAATGTTTTATCGTTTGTGTGTAGGTCCTCGAGGGGGCGGCCCGCGTTACACGATCCAGAGTTTACGCGGACATCAGCAGCACTGGTCAGCATGGGCATTGCGCCAACATGCAACATACAACATTCAGCGTACTCAACCCATCAAGCCCACTGCGCGCACGCGCGGCAGACAAATCCTGGACTACGAGAGCATCTGCTGTCTGCTCATCCTGCTATTCATCGACGATAACAAACTCAACACTGTCAGACTGCATCGCGTCTTCAGAAATCTCTGCTATCACGCACCTACGCGAGACTGGATCATAATGGTATGCCATACTTTCCTTCCAAAATTCAGAGATCAGTTGAAGAGAGAATCAAGTCCTACACATACACACAATCACTGGGCCAATACACTGCGTTTACATTGGTCAAGTTTCCTTGACATTTTTTTAACGTTTGAGTTGAATGGGCGAGTTTGAAAACTTTCAAGTTTTTGAAGAAAATTTTGAAAGAAGCCAAGTTTACTTGAATTCAAATTTTCATGACCTCAAAAGTATATAATAATTGTGAATTAAGAAATCAAATTATGTCAACGTTTTCTTCTTCTTATCATACTTTCTTCTACATCAAAATTTCTCATGTAGTTGTTTTATACATTCTACATTGACTGACGTGCACTTGCACTTGTTCGCATTTAATACGATCACACCCTTGAGCCAGTTAAAAACACATCGATTTTTGTTCGTACGATATTTTGCCGTACTTATGAATTCTATCAGATTAAACTGAACTTGACAAACATAAACTGTTTGAAATCATCTGTTTTTCTAATAGAATTTATAAGGATGGCAAAATATTGTACGAACAAAAATCTATGTGTGTAGCTAGCCTCTGTTTAATCCAATAGAATTTATAAGGACAGCAAAATATTGTACGAACAAAAATCGATGTGTGTGTAGCTAGCCTTACTGGAGATATGTGTGTGTATATGGCTGAGGAGTTTAGAACTTATCAACTTATGCGATCTGTAAGTTGGTAAGGCTGGCCACTAATTAAAAAATATGTGTACACACATGTCGTCATACATTGTTGTGTCATCACAGCGAAAGGCTTCAAACAAAACATTTTTTGAGGCTAGGTTTTTGTATCTTCGATTTTCTGTAAGTTGCCAGAGTCCATAGAGCTTCCAATTGCTCGATACAAAAAGTTTCTTTTTGAAGTTGTGTGTGCTGCCAACCCGTTCTACTCACAGTACAAAAAGTATCTTTTCCAAGTTCTGTGTGTCAACCCGTTGTACTAGTTGGAGTTGTTTTTTTAATAAAAAATATTAACCAAATTTTGTTGCACTTTTTTCATATTTCTTGATATTGTTGATGACCGTAGGTCGGATGGCAAAAAATTATTATAGAAATTACTAGAGCCCTCTTCAAGCTTTTTCAACTCATCATGGTCTTGTAACGTTGTTGCAGTCGTTGCTTTCGATAATGGAGAAGAGCAACGAGGGTGCTGACACAGCTGAGAAACCAATGATGGCTGCCACATCGTCATCAAATGCTGCTGCATCTTCGTCTAACAGACAAAGCAAGCGGATTGCCGCACGTAACGGCAACTCTAACGACGTACAATCGACTGCGACACAGCAGCCGCAACCGACACCGCAATCAGTCATCACTGCTAATGCCCTTGCGTGAGTATTTTACTGCGCCCATAAGGGGCGTTTACATTAGTCAAGTTTCCTTGAGGGTCGCCGCCAACTTGTCTCTCCGACAACTAAGCTCCTTGCAATTTTGACCACAGGCGTCCCCTGGCAAAAAATACCATTGCCGTCAACTAGTCTCCCCGACAGCACGCTCACGACAACCAAGCTCCCCCCCCCCCCCGTCAGCCAAGCTTCTCTCTCAGGAGCTCGGTTGACGCCTTCAACCAATCCACTTGAAAGAGGTTTTAAAAGGAGCTTGGTTGTGGCGCATTCCCTCTCTTGACGTTTGTGTGAAATAAATGTATTTTGCAAACTTCAAGTTTATATGGGATAAGGCACAGCCAAAGAAGAAGAAGAAGAAGAACTCAAGTCAAGTTTATAAGAACAGAAACTTGAATGTACACCAATGTGTACACTCTTCTTCAAGTTTTGTTGATACTACATTTTTGTTTTGTTTTACTTTTGACGATTTCCTATACTCTCCAAGTGTCACCTAGATGAAAATCTAAAACAAATATTTAATGTGGCAAGTACGGACAGTAATGATGGACTATTATTTTTGTCAAGAGTATCTTCGGAGAATTGAAAACAATAATTTTTGAGACCCCTGATTGAAATTGATTGATCAATTGTGGTTGATAGTGAAGACCCGGTCGATCAGATATTTAATAATTTTTTGTGTGCTTACTGTGCAGCTTTTTGTGAGTCTTTCCCCATTGTATGCCGGAAAAATAACAATGTTGAATTGATCATTCTTCAAGTGGCACCCGGATTTGTCGCGGTCAAAATAGAAGCAATGATAAAAACATTTCAAGTCATTGTTTTTTTTCTATCTTTGTATAAAAAGAATAAATAGATAAATGCAATGATACTCTTAGGAAGAGAGGTTTTGGGCTAACGCCTGTTTTTCTTTCTAATACTGTAATGTGTTTGATCGTATAAATTGATGTTATTATAAATAATAAAACATATTTAATGAACGTGTTGGACAGTTGGACACGAATGGAATCAGCCAGTACATGGTTGAATATCAGCATGGACGCTGCCCTCGGATGTCGGGCCACAGTGTTCCATGTCAACAAGATCCCTGGCAGAAGGACAGGCACCATTACCATAAATCATCAGGCTGCTCCATTTGTGTACAGGTCTGTATAATTCAAATCAAATTACTAGTATAGATTATTGTTGGATTATAGATAGTTGGTCGGTATCACAACATTGTACTTCCTCCTGTTTTTTTTTCTGTACAAATACAGATAAAATAATATGCTCAACCATCAGCTGATGAATAGCGAAGTGTGCGTGTTCGTGACGCACAAGTATGTACGCTCCTTAAGGAGTAGGATTTCTTGGATGTAATTTTGAATACAGATATGTTGTTCAACTACATGTGTATGATATTTTAGTTAGTGTAGGTCTCACCTTGAATAATATTAAACGAAAATCCACATTACCCCTGCTAACTGATAACCCTGTTGTCAATATTTGCGGTAGCAGAAGTCTTCAGGGTGATTTGAAGCATTTAAATGGGATTTTCGTTTAATAATAATTAATTGATTAGCATTTGAATGAATGCGATTTCTCATTAATTTCTATCTGTGGTCTCACCTTGCTTGAATATATCATCTGGACTTTGAGGCTCAACTCACACTTACGCGACTCAAGAAACACACAGCATGTGTTTCCAAATGGTGACACTCAAACCAGTCGATTCTACTCCCCGCGACGTCACCATTTGAGAACACATGCTGCGTGGAGAAGAGACCAGAGTCGCAGTCTCTTCTCGACTTGGTCGCGTAAGTGTGAGTTGAGCCTACCTCGACTCAAATCCTGTACGACTCCAGTCTCTCGATTTTACGACTTTTTTGCTCATTGTCACTAGTTCAGTCCATGCTACTCCATTTTCTAACCTTACTTGATAAAAATATAAGATCTAATTCGTCACTACTTAGCATGTAACAAATTTTATAATAATTATTATGAATATATTGTCTTATCTATTTCTTATTATTGTCTTATCTGAAATGTTAAAACATCACTTTCATCAAGCATAACCTCACTTTCATAAAAAAAAGCTCGGTACTAGCAAGTCAAGTCGAGGCTCGACCAACATGTCGAGTCGACGCTCGACTTAGTCTCAGAGTCGCGAGGTCGCGGGGACTAGAATCGACTGGCCTGAGTGTACCATTTGAAAACACATGCTGCGTCGAGAAGAGACTAGAGTCACAGTCCCTTCTCGACTTGAGTAGCGTAAGTGTGAGCTGAGCATTATAAAATGTTGTAATATAATTATAGATGAATATAATAATTGTTGTTTCAGACACTGTCTGGACCTGTTGATCTCGCTGGCCAAGACCTTCCCGGTCTCGTTTGTGCCGAAAGTGCAGGCTACCACCACTAACAGCAGTAGCAGCGACGCAAATAAGAAGAAGGACGGCACCACCTTCTGGGAAATTCTAGTCAGACTGGACGCATCTTTCAACTCGAAGAAAGGCAAGAGCACACCGAAGAACATGCAGATCAAGCAGCAAATCGAGCACACCAGCCTGGACACTGCGCCGTTCGGCCAACTGTTAAGGATGCTTGCCTCGCCCGTAGTCAACAAGAGCTCGCTGCTCCTCAACAAACTGCTTCGACTCTTGGCAGTTGTCTCGTCTGCCTTGCAGGTCAGTTTAAACTCTGATTACAGTAGCTTTGCCACCGTCACTTTGAAACGGCATATAGGCAAGGTATGATTCGCGCGCTAATATTCACGGCTTTACTAAAAAATCATGCTTCAGAGACCCTATAGTGAGGTCCACGTTATAATGGCAGTGTTGAATTAGCAACTCCACTGCAATTATAACGTGAACCTCACTAAAGATCCTCATACTCTGTACATAATTACTTCTTACTTGTGATGTACATGTGCAGCATAGAAGGCATACAGCGGCAGGGTTATAACGGCGGCTATGTTGCCGTTGTGTACCGGCCAGCCTTCTCTAATTTCCAGTGAGTATTCAAGCGCTCATGTTAAACTTGGAAAGTTTCCTCTCTGCAATGACAGACTCGACTGACTCTAATCGACAAATTGGCAACTGCGCTTCCACCTATGACTATTAATCACTGTAATTGGCTGATCTCTCTCCATTTCTCTGCGCCGCAAATTCCTCCAAGTCTGAAGTAATTTTGTACAAAGTACAGATGGATGAAGCTCCCTACAGAACTTCCTTGGAGGAAGCGCTCTACACAATCAGGCTTCTGAAACCTAGAGCCCTGGATGGAGGAAGCGCCCTATACATCAAATGAGAGTGTTGCAACTTATCACCAACAATGGAAAGAACATTGAGAACGAATGTCAGCTGATAGGCTGTGTTGTGCTAAAAGCGCGTAGCCCCAAAAGCTCCTTATGTATCATTTCGGATGCAACACGTTGCTTTTAAGAAGATACAAAAGAGCATCTGTTGCTTATGGAAAGATACATTTTCAAAAATGTTTGGTGTTTTTGGATGGGTAGTATTGTAGTCTAGTCCATAATATTGCCATATATGTAATATGTGATTCATGCTACACAGCTGTTAGAAGGAAGAATGGGGAAGGGACACGTGGGAGAGCAAGACCAACAAGGTTAAGGAGGTTGAGGAGGACATCCGCTCCGTGACAAAACGTGGATGGAGACGTTTAGTTAATCAGAGAACAGATTGGGGGCGTATCATACAGCAAGCCAAGGCCCGCCCACCCAGGGCTGTAGAGCGTCCAAACAAGAAGAAGAAGAACATTCATTTTACAAATATTCCATATTACAATATCCAGTACAGTATTATTAGTCCAGTAGAAATCCAATCCAGTCCAGTACAATTCCATACTAATTCATGACTTTGAAAATTTCAAATGTCATTACAATTTCAGCTTCTCTTCTTCTCTGCAATATAATTATATTGCTACCATTTTCAGAACGCACTGAAATATTGTTTGATTAAACTGTGGTCAAGGGCCAGACCGCATTGCGGTAATTAGAGGTGATATTAGTAATATTAATTTGTAATTACTTTGATGGCGGATGTGAATGAAGTTATCATGCTGCTAATGCTGTACCGTTTGCAGGTGTACAAAGAACCGGAGCAGATTGCTGGCGATGGCTTTGGAATCCTGAGCAATGACACTTTGCGTCATGTGTCTGTTGTGGCCGATGTGCTCACATCGATTTGCTGCACCGAGGAGGGCATTCAGGATGCCACCGCACTTCTGCTCCACATGTCCGTTCGACTCAAGCCAATTAGACAACCGGTAATAACATGTTTTCATATCGCTTTCTACTTTCAGACAATAGTTAACGACTGAAAATGTTGTCAAGTGAACAACTACAAGACTTGACTTATTTCGAGAGAAATAGCACAAAAGGTTACCTTTATTTTTCTCTCCCTATCATGTACTTGAAGAATGAATGAACAAAAATAAAAGTTTTCCAAACTGCCATATCTGTCAAGAATTTTCACATTAAAATGATGTACAGTAGTGAATCATTTTAAATTTAAAAAAAAAATTGTAGCAAAATTTTTGAAGATTTCCAATATTTTCAAGTGTTTATTCGTTGTTATATGGCTTTTATATCAACTATTAAAAAATATAATTATGAAATTTTGATCACGTATTGTGAATGTGAAAATTTGTTGAAATGTGATGAGCATAACTCCATTTTGGACTGATCAATAAACACAATTCTGGAAGAGAATTTTAGGGCTTACTCCTGTTTTTTCATCCCAATAATGAGATGTTCAACCAGATGAATGAATAAAACTCATCGTCCGGAAGATATACATAGTTCAAATTAAATAATAGTTATAAAAATCCCCTCAGTTTATTTCAACACTACAAAGTTATTTAATTTTAACAATTCTAAATTGCCGTTCAATACTGTATGTTGATGACACAACATTTATCAATAAATGTACTGACCTTCAAAATCTTAAAAATCCAACTGAGACCACTCTGATGCAAGCAGCGACATGGTTTAGGGCTAACGGCTTCATGCTCAACGAGAATAAAACACAGACTATGCACTTCACCCTTAGAGGTGGCTTAGATTGTGTGGATGCAATAAGCGATGTAAAATTTCTGGGGATATTCATTGACAGATATTTTACTTGGGAAGCTCATATTAATTATATATCAAGCAAACTTTCAAGAGTGATTTATCTGATCAGACAACTGAAAAATCATGTTCCAGATAATTGTTTGAGATCGATATATTTTGCCTGAGTATTGCAACATATGGCATACTACTGTGGGGAAATACTAGTCATGCAGAAAATATTTTATTATTGCAAAAGAAGGTGGTCAGGGTTTTAACTGATTCTCATAGACTAGCACACTGTAAGCCTCTTTTCGTCCAGCTTAGAATAATGACAATAGTGAATTTTGGCATATATACTGTATCGTTGCATGTTAAAAAAAACTCATCCAATTTAAAATTAAGGCATCAAACTCATAGCTATAACATGAAATTGTCATAGGATTGATATTCCCTATCATAGGTTATCCAAAACAGCCAAAAGTTATGATACATTTGGTATAAAAATTTGCAATAAATTACCTACAGATTTCATATCAGAGACAGAAAAGAAATTTAAGACGAGATCATTGAATTGGCTTGTGATAAATCCTTTTTATAGTGTTGAAGAGTTCTTTGAGAGTGAAATAATTGTTGCTTAGAGTTAAGAGGTTTCTATTTGTATTTATATATTGTTCTAAAGGCTCAAGTTGTGCTGTAAGGAATATGTTTTGTACATTCAAATGTATCTTATAATAAATTTATTATTAATGTATTTGAAAAATCCAATTGACTTACAGTTTACTTAGGTAGTGTATTATTTTAAGACTCAGTAATGTAATTTTGTATGTACAGTTGCTGTAAAATTTGATTTTATCTTTTGTCTTACTGTAATCAATATTGTTCTAAGAATTTAACGGCAATAAAATCATAGTTATTTATTTAATTAAACAATGTTATTTATTTTATCTACACTTGAAAATGGCTCTCGAAGAGTTGAAATTAGTTGTGTTCTAGAGGCTCCACTCTACCATATATCTTTCATGTTGTTGTTCCTCTAAAATAACTACTGTATTCTTTTACGAATGTTTATGCTTTCATACCAGAGAATCAGATATATTTACCGCTAAGTAAATAATAAATGTGGGTTATTGAATTGTGTTGGCAGATCCAAAACATGTTGCTTGACAGTTGCAATAGTTTGGCACAGAAAATCAACGAAGAAATAAAGACGTTGATGAAAGAAGTGATCGCCTACCGGAAAGCCAGCAAGGCGGAGAACGAAGAGAAGAATGATGAAACCAAGACCGTCGCAAAAGGAATATTGAGCAATCGGTAACATTTATAAGTTCAATCACAATATTTTTTTTCTTGTAAAAATTAAAATTTCACAGATGGAAATTACTGAGATATTGCATTTATCAAATGCTAATGAATAAGGAGATCAGCTTGAATATATAATAATATGAATCCAGGATTCATTCCAACATCCGAAACACTTTGAATCCTTAAATGAGGATTTTCTTTCAATTTCTCAGTTTTGCTATTTTCAATTTTGATTTCTGTAGCCTTTTTCGTTCCTTTGGAACGGAGAGTTTTATTTTAGGTTCGTAGGGGCCTTTTCAAGGTGGGATATTACAACTTTTTAGAAATGCAATTAAAGTCTTATTCTATTATCACAAATAAGATGAAACATTTCATGAAAGATTAAACTTGCTTAGGATACTGAATAATTTCATATTACTGCTTATCTGATACTAAGTTTCATTATAGTTTATTCTTTCTGTAAAACATTATATGCTGTGTTCTTTTTGTATTATTTAGTACAATTAACTTCAAAGAAAGTGAAGTTTTTTTCTTACTAAAGAAAAAAACGTGTGTATGTGTGTTTTTCTATGTATTTATTATTAAATTATATTGTTTTGTTTGATTCAGATTTACGAATGATACAGTAGTGGTGTCCGCTCCAAAGAGGGTGAAGACCGGTCTCGATCTTCAACTGTCTGCTATGGGACCTTTGATCTCAAAAACATCCAGCCAAGCCTCCATGTTGCGTCTTTTGAAAGTCATTGTCCAAATCAGAAGTTCAACTCGCGCTTTTGAAACAAGAAATGCAAATAAAGACGACGAAGAAAATGGTAAGATACAGCTGCAATTCGGGAGAAGAATATTGAAGCGTTCACCTGGTTCCTCTTTCCAATATTAAAAGTTCCTCTTGGAACTTTATGGATAAATAAATGAGAAAATACATCTCTGAATAGAATATTCAATGCAGATGAATGTAATGTGTTGTGTATGCATTTTGAGTGAATAAATAAATCATTTTTGGTTGTTGTAAATTGTAAATTGAAGTGTGTAATTGGATAATGTGCAAGTGACACATAACCAACATATAGTGAGATCCACGTTATAATATTTATTATTCGACAAAACCGATAGCACTATCTTTTTCTAGCTCCGCAACGTTGCCAAATCCGTTTTTAACAATGTAGAAATATAATTAATGAAGGCAGTGCTGTCTTCATCCACTGTCATTATAAGGTGCGCCTCACCTCACTATACATACATTTGGACTGTTGGACTATAAATTAGAATTGGAACCGTTTTGGGCCTACAAGCCTGTGATACCATAGAGCAAAGATAACATAACAAGATATCCCATGATATAGGTAGTTAATGTTGCAAATTTCACTGTTAAGCCAAGCCGATTACTGTCGAGTAATGTCTATTACAACTATTTTGGCCGATTGAGAGAACTGTAAGAACGGCACATTATAAGAGACGACTACCAGTGTCACAAAATAACTACTTGAATTACCAGCTTGAGTTAACTGTGAAATTTGGAATATAAACGCCGCCCTATATCTTCACATGCTATATGGTGGTACTGTTCTGAAAGTTGTGTGTAACTCTGAATCATTGAATAAATAAACTTGATTTGTTGTTGTAGATGATGATGAGGAAGAGGAAGAAGAGGAGGATGAGGAGTTATTCCTGCAGGAAGAGGCGAGAAGCAATGACAGGCAGGCTGATGAAGATGGCCAAGGAGCTGGCAGAGAGAGAAGGAGGAATAATCCTACACCTCTCAGCCAACTGCTAAAGTTGGATGATCTGTGGACTTCGCTCAGTGACTGTTTGTGTCAACTTGACAAGACTCAAGACACTCACGCCTGTCTCGTTTTGCAGGTCTGTATTTCAAATTCAAATTCACTTATTTCCTCTTGAATGATACAAACATGTTTGAATAATAATAATGAAAATACAGATAAATAATATTCTTTACATGGGCTATGGTGCCTATGTGCGAAGAAGAGTCTGAATCGATTTATCTTATTTGTGTAGATAAAGTATTTATCTAACAATAAAATACAATACAATAGAGCACCGATTATCCAGACTAATTGATGCATGCCGGTATCCGGATAATCGTTTAAACTATATTTTAACCTAGCTAGCTCTTGAGTGTAGGCATAATTGAAATATTGCATTCTGGCCTACAGTACTTGAGGCCTAGATTAGATACTGTTTTTGGTGAGATGTAGTGATATTCATATATGATGAAACACTAGAATATTGTTCAAAAATATCACAAATTTATTAAAAAACTCAAAATGTTAGGTTAGGACACCTGGTTGGATTGTAAATCTCTATAAATACTATTGTTAAATTTTAAAGATTTGAATTTTGACACTTATATACGGCACCATAGGTGTTGAAACGTATTTAATTTTTTAATGAATTCTTGACATTTCTAGACAGTATTCTAGTGTTTGATTGGATTGTGTTGTTCGGTTTACAGCCGGCCGTTGAGGCTTCAATATTATTAACTATTTATTTTGTAAATTTATGAATGTTGTTTAATTGTATTGTCATTTTGATTGTGTTGTGACTAATTAATTTTGTTGTTTGGTTTACAGCCGGCCGTCGAGGCGTTCTTTATAGTGCACGCCAGCAGCGCAGAGGCTGCAGTACCCAGCAAAGGAAGCGAGCAAGGCAGTAGTCAGGGCAGAAGCCAGGCCACAAGCAACCAGGGCAGTAGCCAGGCCACAAGCAGCCAGGGAGGTGCTGGCCCCTCGAGTGAGTTGGCCGCTCCGCCCCCTCTCTCGCCTCTGCCTACTGATGGCTTAGAGAGTGAACCATCATCACAACCCGAAACTACCCAATCAAAGTTCCTCAAATTTGCCGGTAACTAAATTTATAAATCAGTCTAGATTAATAGAACACTAGAATATTGTCTGAAAAGATCACCAATTTATTAAAAAGTTGCTAACATGCTATACATCAATGAATTACTTTGTAATAATGATTTCAAACATCCAATGAAAGCTATATAAATAGAAGTAATGACTTGTGCTAATGCAAATATAGGCCGAATATAATACATCACTGTATATCTGAAGTCAGTATAGAGTTTTCCTTGCTTGGAATTCATTAGTGAATTTGCTTCATAAGTTTTTTTTTTCATTCGAAATCATTTTTCTATCATTCCGGTATTCATTATTGAAAATATTTCACAAAAAAATCAATTTTACAGTTGGTTCGAAGCTTCAAGCGATTGCTTGAAAATTGGATTGGCAGTGGAGGAAAATAGAACAGCGTCGCCGATTCTCTGCCTTGCCACTGCTATCTATAGAGGATACCTGATACAGTTTCATAATCGAGATTATCTTTGTATTCAATTATATTTCTTCACCGATTCGGCAACAGTATATACAGTATACAGTTGAAAGCATTCAATGTGATCACATCCTTTGTTGAATTGCAAGTTGAACAGTTCATTCAAGCGATCATGCGTTATTCGTGCATCTTTTATGTATAAGCCAATTCCTTTCTTCAATAATTGAAGAGACTTGAAATGTTGTCAAAAAAATCCACTTTATTTTAATAAAAGTTATCATTTTACAGGAGCATGCGTTCGTTTGTGCTCACACATCATCAGCTGTGAGTTACTGGATAGTGCATTTTCAATTATGGAAAAGTTCCAAAACATCAATATTCACTATACAAACCTTTCATCAATATTTAGATTAGTATTAAATTGTATGAATGCTAGATGATGAGTATTTATCTATTTATTTAGATAATTATTAATTGTGTGAATGCTTGGTGATTTACAGAAACGCACCGTACAGTGCTGAATCAGATTCTGCGCCAGAGCAGCACGCCACTTGTGGACGGGCCTTTCTCGGTGTTGGTCAATCATACCCGGATGTTGGACTTTGACGTGAAACGACGTTACTTCCGCAGTGAGCTGGAGCGTGTTGACGAGGCGGTTCGTCGCGAAGAACTCGCTTTGCACGTCAAGAGGGCATCCATCTTCGAGGACTCCTTCCGCGAATTGCACCGTCGTACTCCTGAGGAATGGAAGAACCGCTTCTACATCGTCTTCGAAGGTAGGATCGATTTGAAATTATGCTAATTGGCACTGGCCAGTCCAATAAAACTGAATTATTGGTGTTGGTGGCACAATCACTGGGCCAATACGCTGCGTTTACATTGGTCAAGTTTCCTCTTGACGTTTGAGTTGAATGGGCGATCTTGAAAACTTGAAGTCAAGTTTACTTGAATTCAAATTTTCATAACCTCAAAAGTATATAATTGTGAATTGAGAAATCAAATTAATGTCAAAGTTTTCTTCTTCATATTATACTTTTTTATGTAGTTGTTTAATACATTCTACATTGACTGACAACTGTTAGGCCAGTTACAAACACATCGATTTTTGGACGTATGATTTTTTGGTGTCCTTATACATTCTATCACATTAAACGGAACTCACATGAAACATAATCTGTTAAATGTGATAGAATGTATAAGGACACCAAAAAATCATACGTCCAAAAATCTCAATTCAATTTATTCCCATCAAAAAAATACATCAATAAAACATTAACATCACAATTCAATAACAAATATTTTCAGGGAATAAATATTCCCCCACATAGACTATTGGTCCGTGTGTGGGGGAAGAATTCCTATCTATAATAACTGTAAAATAAAAAATTAAATTCTGCAGAATTCTACCTTAATATTATTCTCACTTAACTATTACAATGGAGTGATCCGTGCTCTAGTGGATAGAGTGCTTGCGTAGGAGCATAGAGATCTCGGGTTCAAACC
The DNA here is from genome assembly GCF_014356525.2 of Nilaparvata lugens. Taxonomy (NCBI): domain Eukaryota; kingdom Metazoa; phylum Arthropoda; class Insecta; order Hemiptera; family Delphacidae; genus Nilaparvata; species Nilaparvata lugens. Next base: position 5,836,438 of record NC_052518.1, read on the forward strand.
CTCTCACAACCAAAAGTTTTTTTAACCAGATCACTCCCGTGTTATCGGATGGGCACGTTAAATTGTCGGTCCCGGCTGAAGCATGACAGTCGTAAGGCCCATTGACGGCTCAAATTATATATTCAGGCGGTGGGACCTTCCCGCAAGGGACTCCCCACCAACAAAAGCCATACGAATTTACTTTAACTATTACAATATTGGAAATATGTTATATAAAGAAAAATAAATATAAATTATTAATAGTTTTTTTTTTAATAAACAGAGCATGATGTCGTGGGTTTCTTTTATTAAAGACTTAGTATTATGTTGGAGTACCTTTCTCCTAAAGTTTTTAAATTACTTATTATAATGTTCAGAGTGCTGCATCACAGTACCAGAGTTAACAGAGTTTGAATCAGAATCTACATATAGGGCGAGTTTATGAGGGCTTCTGATGCCTCCCGACCAATACTAAGCAACCATGTGACTATCTTCTTTTTGTAGTTAGCAACACTGCATCCCTCAGCCTCTTTTATTGTGATTGGAAGATTGCGATGAAGTAGGTGAGCAATACGAAATGGGTTGTTATCGACCGATGTAAAGGTAGCTCTAGGTGTATTAAACCCAAAATTCAGCATATGTCTAGTGGGGTAGTTATGGTTTAGCTGTGTAAAAATTTCTGTTCTGTACGATTTGATAAAAATAAGAAGAGTTTTAATGTAGATTTGTCTTATGTCAAGAACAGGAAATTCGGTGTAGAGTTGTTCAGTAGGAAATCGGATATTTTTATTTAGAATTATTTTGACGAGTGATCTCTGTGTGACAGCTAGTGGATGCAGCGCGGCGGCCGAGACTCCCTCCCCCACGCCAGAACACCATACTGGAGCAACGACTGCACGTAGGCAAAGTAAACCGTCCTACACTGACCCACAGTTAGCACCCCTCCAAGCTGCGAAAAGGCGTAAATGAGTTTTCTAAGCCTGTTTTTAACTTCCTGAATGTGTGGAACCCAGGATAATTTATGATCAATTATTACACCTAAATATTTGTATTGTTCCACACGCTCTATGACATTGCAGCCGCAGTCCACCGACTGCAGGTCACCACAGGAGTGGAGGGCCAGCCGCTCGGAGCAGGGTCACTGTCACTTCTGAAAAATATTGGCAGATGCTTGGTTTTTTCTACATTTAATGTTAAGGTATTCTGCTCCAACCAGCGTTTGATTTTGACCAAGTCTGCCCCCGCCTGTTCGTAAGCTTCGTCCCACGTGCAGCCGGACGACACCACCGCCGCGTCATCAGCGAAAAGGAACAACCTGCCACCCGTGGAAACCTTCTCTAAATTTTTGATGTATATCAGGAACAAAAGCGGCCCCAGTGTACTTCCCTGAACCACTCCATAGTCGATTCTAGCCTTTTCACTGTTAATGCCATTTATACTAACGTATTGGATGCGGTTCTCCACGTAGCTTATGAACCACTCCAACGATTTAACACCTATGTAATGCAATTTTGAAATTAACTTATGTCGATCTATGGAGTCGAATGCTTTAGCTAGGTCCAGGAAAGTAACCAGGACACGTCTCCTATCTCCAATCTCCTTAGCTATGTTTTTAGAAAACTCAAAAAATGCATGAGACGTGCTCCTGTCCTTTCTAAAACCGAACTGGAGATCTGATATTATTTTCTCACGCTCCAAGTAATCAGCAAGCTGTAATTTAACACATTTTTCAATGATCTTAGATAAGGTGCAAAGCAGAGAAATCGGTCTGTAATTAGATGTTAAGTTTTTTTGACCTGATTTATAGATTGGTACCACTTTGGCTATTTTACATGGTTTTGGAAATTTATTTGTGTTGAAGCTGAGGTTAACTATATGAAGCAAGGGAGTAATCAAAGTGGCAATATTGTTTTTAATAAATTTTGATGGTATATTATCCCAGCCCGGCGCAGAGTTGCCCTTAATGCTCCCTACCACCTCAATAAGCTCCTGCCGTGTAACTGGCCGCAGCCGGAACATAGAATCAGCGGCGTGGTCAGCGTCGTCCACCTCAAGTGGACCGGCGGGGTTGAGAGCCCCAGCCAGCCTGCGACCGACTGATACATAATACCTATTAAACTCATTACCTATTTGTTTGATATCTTCGGAAGAGGGGGGAGCAGTGTTACTATGTCCCTCAAAAGCATTCAAGGGAAATTTAGTTGCCTGTAGGCCGTCCCGCAACATCGTTAACAATGTCCCAGAATTTCCTAGGGTCCCCGTTAGATTCTTGTATTTTAATTTTATAATAATCGAATTTCGCGCGTTTGATTAATGACTTCAATGTATTTCTATATCGTTTATATTTTGAATTGAGTAACACATTTTGTGGGTTTGCTCTGGCCTCTTTAGCTAGTTTGTCACGGCAGCGTATGAATGACAGAAGACCACCCGTAATCCAAGGCTTCAACTTTCTGCTTTTTGCTTTGTGAACATGAATTGTTGTATTTTTCTCCAATATTTCCAGTATAATGCTATTGAAATTGATAGAAGCGGTATCTACATCAGTTGATTCTAATACTCTTTGCCAGGTTTCGTTTTTAAGGGAATCTGTTATATTTGGCCAGTTTATTTTCTTATAGTAGTTTTTATCTGAGTTGTTTGTTTTTGAATCGCTTGAATTGATATTGATGTAGTGATCAGTTATGTCTGTCTTCAGTATTGAAGAGTAAACAAAGAGGTTTTTAGGAAGTGAGATGAAAAAATGATCTATACAGGTATTGCTTGTGGGAGAGTTGCTTTATCAATGCATGCTACAAACCCATTTTCATATAAGATATCCAGGTAACGCTCTTCTTGTAAATTGGGGTTTAGAATGTCGCAATTTATATCACCGGCAATGATTTCCAAGCTCCTTTGATTCGGCGGCGCAGTACTGAATAAGCCCTCCAGTCCGTTGTTAAAAGCTGATAGTGATGAAGACGGGCTGCGATAAATACAGTAAATTTGACAAGGACAGTTAGCCCAGTTGAAAGATAAAGCGAGGCAGGTTGCAACTCCTCCCACAATCAGCTGGTTACTAGTTACTGATAAAGATTCATCGATATATACGACATACCGTCACACTGATTGATACTGTTGTAGGAACGAAGCAACCTGAAGCCCTCAATACTATATATCTGTTTGTAACTGGCCTAACAGTTTTCAGTAAATGTAGAATGTATGAAACAACTACATGAAAAAGTATGATGTAGAAGAAAGTATGATATATGAAGAAGAAAACTTTGACATTAATCTGATTTCTCAATTCGCAATTATATACTTTTGAGGTTATGAGAATATGAATTCAAGTAAACTTGACTTCAAGTTTTCAAAATCGCCCATCCAACTCAAACGTTAAAAAAGGACAAGGAAACTTGACCAATGTAAAGCTTTATCATTACATATCTTTTATCGTAAAGCATAAAATCATCTCAAGTTGAATCCAAAAGTCAACATCTACAAAACTTGAAGAAGGGTCTACATTGGTGTAGTGGATTTAAGTTGGCAAAATACATTCATTTTTAACAAAACTTGAATTCAAGTAAACTTGACTGATGTGTAAACGGCCCTCAAGGTAGTGATTTCAGTATTTATTATCAAGTTGTACTCTGTCTTCCCTTGGGCTTCTAAATTCTCTAAAAAAATGGTGAGTTCTCCACTGTTGCTACATTAATATAATTATTGGTATTTCAGGGGAAGAAGGGCAGGACGCCGGAGGCCTGTTGAGAGAATGGTATATGATCATATCGAGGGAGATTTTCAACCCGGATTATGCACTTTTCACTACATCGGAGGGCGACAAAGTGACGTACACTATAAATACCTCATCGCACTACAACCCGAACCATCTTCTCTACTTTAAATTCGTAGGAAGGGTAATTGGTAAGTCATTTTAATCGGCTCATCATATGCTTATCCATATGTTCACACAGATAAATCTGCAAATTATTTCAATTTGTACCGCTAAATATAATTATTCATAAAGAGTGTTTTGTATAAAAATTTAACAAAAGTACTAGTAGTGGTCTATAATTGACATTCAAGTAGCCCTATCAAAATACTTGATTAGATGATTCAAAAGTTTGAAACTCGCTCACTTAGCTGTAGGTCATAGATTTCTCAAATAAATCATGTTTGTACGTTCAAACTTGCCTTTTTTTATGTAGATACAAAATATTATTCAATCTTTATTCTTTATTTATTTATAGAATAAATACATTATCAAAATGATAGGGAGAGGAAAAATAAGGTAACCTTAATCCAATTGCATCTCAGAAGTACACTCTTAAGCCCCGCACACACACATCGATTTTTGCTCGTACGGTATTTTGCCGACCTTATAATTTCTATAAGATTAAACAGATGATGTTTGTCAAGTTGCGTTTAATGTGATAGAATTCATAACGATGGTAAAATATCGTACGAACAAAAATCAATGTGTGTGTGCGGGGCTTTATTCTGAAGGTAATAATTTATTGCCGGTTATTAATAGTGATGTAGGCAAGGCCTGCATGGACACTAATCATGTGGACCCGGTTGCCAGGGTGATTGTTGACAGGGTAACCAACTGTTTATGAGAAAATAACTAGTTGAGTTTTAAGTTGGATTTTGATGAGAGATGTTCAAATATGTTTCATTTTATTTTGATCTTGCTTAATATGTAAACTTTTAATAAATAAAGTGACAATTAAAAAGCACATCTACAACAACATTATTACTCTTGACAATTCCTATACTCTGATAAGAGTCTGTAGGAAGCTATTGAAAACAAACAAACTTTATACGTCATAATATTTGTCAAATCTCAACGGATTTTTCTCTTTGTTGCAGCAAAAGCAATCTATGACAACAAACTTCTCGAGTGCTACTTTACTCGTTCCTTCTACAAGCACATTCTGGGTATTCCGGTCAAGTACACGGATATGGAGAGTGAGGATTACACTTTCTACAAAAGTCTCGCCTACTTGAAGAAAAACCATATCTCTAGCATTGGATCTGATTTGACATTCAGCACAGAGGTATGTAACTCTTTTCTGACATTTCATTGATTCATTGCGTTTAAGCCAATTATATGGTTCAAAGGTCTATACTATAGACAATATATATATAATAGTATTAGGAAAGGTCGATCTACCCTTTCATATCAGTAAAAGACAGTATATCAAATTTATTCACTGTAGTGAATCAGATTTATTATTATTTGTATCATTATCTAATATCATTGGATTAATTATTAATTTGTATGTTGTCACAGCATATTTAGGTATTTTCACCCATTAAGCTGGGGTATCAAGTGAAAATATAATTGCCATAAGTTGTAAATGGACTGTTTGCACACAGCTCGGCCGAGGAGCGAGTATCAATAATACCATTAAAACTCATGGAAAATATATTTTCACCATTCACTGTCGTTGTGTGCCAATCCACCTTTAATGTCTCTTTTAACTTTTGTTGTCAAGTCCACGTTATAATGACAGTATATGATTAACATTGGTTTTACTATCCTTGTCTATCATTCAGATAACAGATGGCGCTATCCTTTCTTGCCAGAACGCTTTTTAACAATGTAGAAAAATGTAATTAACAAAATGTTTAATCATTGACAAATGTATTTTCTTAACGAATAAAAATATAAGTGAATATTTAACACAAGAATGAACCGAATATTACATCAGATATACAGGCATCAGCTATCTTCTATAGAATGCAGTGACAAGGCAGAGAATCGGCAAAGTTGGTCTCCTATCTTTCTTCACTGCAATTATAACGTGATGCTCTCCAAATTAATAATATGTCTTTGATAACTGTCATAAAAGCTATATTAGTAATTTGGTTTCGATTGTTCTCAATTGGTTGTTTTTGTTAAAGTTGATTCAACCATTATTGTCAATTGTATAATTTCTTACTTGATTCATATTCTATTAATTATTCATCTCATTTGTTGCGATTGTGAATTGGAATAAATAAGATATGAATTTGAATTTAGGTGCAAGAAGTTGGAGTCACTGAGGTGAGGGAACTGAAACCAGATGGACAAAACATACCCGTCACTGAAGAGAACAAACTCGAGTACATACATCTCGTTTGTCAAATGAAAATGACTGGAGCCATCCGCAAGCAGTGAGTTATTCAAGTCTTTATTTCAATTGTAGTTCTATTTAATTCCAGTTTCTTAATATGTCCCTTCATGTCTTGTTTTAATAAGAATATTATTTGTTAAGGTGCGTACAGATTTACGCACCGCGAACACGAGCAATTCACTTTTAATCAGCTTTCTATATCTATTTTTATATATGTATCTGTACAAATACAGGTATAATCAGCTGATGAAAAGTGAACTACACTTGTTTGCGGCGCGTAAATCTGTACACATCTTAAGACATCCAAAACACTTGAATGTTTTCAAATATTTCTCTATCAAATTTATAGATTAATTATTAAATCATGATTGTATGGTATGAGATGTTGTAGTATGTGATGTGGTAGGTGTTACCATGAAACCTGATTCTGTAATATGAATTAATTTTTGAATAAATATAGTGGTATTGACAATATCAACGTCTTATTCTTTCAATTATTTAATTATTTGTTCAAGTGATAATGATTTAATTATGTATGTATTCTCCATTTATTATTTGATATTTTTTATTGCTCGAACCTTCATTTTGCTTTACTGCTCAAAGTGAAAATATCAAATGCAAATAGCATTGTTGTGAACTCCACCATTAAAATTCATACAAATCAATCAAATTTAAATAATTTTCACCTCTGTTTTTAGGGCTACTGATTACACAAACAATTAAAATGATCAAGTACTCTTTGAATAATCAATCAATAATTCAATTCAACACAATATACATAAAAGAAATCAAAATAAAAAAAATCACAATCAAAAATAAATTTCTAATGAAAAAACAAAAACAGGCTTCATGTTGGGGTGTATTTTATGCACAGGCTTCATAATGTATGTTTTTCATTGGGTCTTATTTGGAGTAATTTCTATTTTATGTTTGAAGTTGTAAGGTTTATTGTGTACAATGGATAAGATGTATTGAATAAATGTAATGTTTTGCTTTGCTTCAGACTGGATGCTTTCCTCGAAGGATTTTACGACATCATTCCCAACCGACTGATAAGTATTTTCAACGAACAGGAACTTGAATTGCTCATTTCCGGCCTACCCAACGTCGACATAGATGATCTCAAAGCGAACACCGAATACTACAAGTACCAGCCCAGCTCCCTCCAGGTATCTTCATATTCTTTCCAATGTTTTTGCTTCGTTTAGTCTGAAACTCTGTAGTCTACCAAACTTTTACATTATTCAATAGAATATTCCACTAATGTAGTAAACTTTGGTGTATGTATAAGGGCGGATTATTGTAGTATGATTATTGAACAGGGAGGTGCAGAGGAAACCCGTTAGTACTCTGTGACGGGAGGGGGTATTGACCTGGAACAAATGTTGACAGATGACCCATACTATGCCATTTCAGTCACTATGGAGCGTTGGAATGCACAACATCGTGTGTTCTCTGTCGAGCAGTTTTTTAGAAGCAATGAATCTGTAGTCACAGTGCAACAACATCTTTTCCGTCAATATTCTGACTTGATCCACATTTTCCGGAGTACTAACTGAAAGGGAAATACCAGGTGGTCTATTTTTCATCACAGTATTTCGATCAGACACTCTGCACCTCGACGTCCAACTATAAAATATTGACGGAAAAGACGTTGCACTCTGTGACTATATAGATTCATTGCTTCTAAAAAACTGCTCGACAGAGAACACGATGTTGTACATTGCAATGCTCCATAGCGACTGAAATGGCATACTATGGACCGTCTGCCAACATTTGTTCCAGGTCATTATCCCCTCCCGTCGCCGAGTGCTAGCGGTTTTAAAAACATATGTTTCCTCTGCACCACTGTATATAAAGAAACTATAAACCCTTTCACCATTTAATGTCTATGGAGACATATCATAACTATGGAGAAAACATACTTGTATAAGAAGAGTGTATGTTGTAGGGGTAGGTCGTTCCAAATTCCAAGCCGACTACTGTCTTATTATTACTGTTTTGGTCGCGTGAGGGTGTAAGAATGGCACATTATGAGAGACTACCAGCGTCACAAAGCTTCACGAAAAAGAACTACCATGACTTGGCTTGAGCTAATAGTGAAATTTGGAACAAATATGGGATAACTTCTTATGCTATCTTTTATCTATGCTATCAGCAAGTAGTTACTGTTTAATTTTATGTGAAAAGGCTTGTCTCTTGTATCAATTCAGGTATTCGATATAATATATTCTTGTGTTATAGATTATCATAAATCCAACACTGTTGTCAGAAATATAGTAGGATTGTTTTGTAATAAACTAGCACTTGGGGCCGAGACAGAGGAGGCGTTTTTCAGACGAGTCGGCACGGTACGACAGGACAGGAAGCTCTCCCATTGGCTGATTGGGTTGGCGTATCGAGAATCAGCCAATCTGAGAACGTCCTGTCCTGTTGTGCTGACTAGAAAACGCCTCGTGTGTCACGGTCTTTACGTAGTCTTGATCTACTTTGATAGTTCCCATCTCTCCTTTATATATTATCTCACCCTTGTCTATATCATTCTACAAAGCACATAGCGCTATCCTTTTCTAGCTCCGCAACTTTTCCAGATCGTTTTTCAACATTTTGGGGATGTAATTGATAAACAGAATAATTAATCTTAATATATTTTGTAAATTATTAAATCATTAAGAAATATATTTTCTTGACATATAAAATATAATTGCTTATTTTTAACAAGAATGAACAAATCATCTGATATATCGCTTTCAGCTATCTAAGAAGGCAGTGGCATGGCAGAAAATCGGCAACGCTATTCCCTTATCTTTCTCCACTGCCAATATAAAGTGGACCTCACTATAGAACTTTTGTTTCTCGTACAGTTTGATTTTTAGAAAACACTCACAGAAAGAAAGTCTGATATTCCATTAGTTGATAGAGCCTGTGTCTAAAAAAAAATTTGTTTATAGATTCAATGGTTCTGGAGAGCCCTACGTGAATTCAACCAAGCTGAAAGGGCAAAGTTCCTTCAGTTCGTCACCGGCACGTCGAAAGTGCCCCTGCAAGGCTTTTCAGCCCTTGAGGGTATGAATGGAGTCCAGAAATTCCAGATACACCGTGACGAGAGGTCAACCGACAGACTTCCTTCAGCTCATACCTGGTAATTCAACATTTTTAGCGTTTGTTTCTTTAATTAAAACCATTATATTCTTTTCCATCTATCCATTACTGTTTTAAATTTAGGGTAACCGTCCACTGGAACCGTATTCAACCGATCCGTTCGGCCGTTGGATCGGACAAATCTGCCGGCCGTTAATTCGGCCGAATATGGTCGTCCATTGGTACCTTTTACGTCTAGTTCAGAAGTTGGCTGAACTATTGAATATTGAATTAACTACTATCATAGCCACTATAATTTTTCATAAACAATGATTATATTGAGATTGAGATTTTGAAAATTGAATAAACAAAAATCCACTAGATTAGTTATTCATTACAATTATCTTGCCTTCAGATTATATTTGTTGAGCAATCTTTATCCACAGATTCCTTTGAACTTCACGACGATGATATCTTTTGTCTCTCATATGTCCCACAATGGAACATGATCTTGAACCAAACTTATCAACTTTTCATTGTCCATAGTTACAACTTTATAAAACAGCAACTTGAAAAAAGAAACAAAAACAAACAAGACTGTGAAACAATTTTAGGTCAGGAACACTTTGTTGTCTCAGCTCGACTAGTTAGTTCGGCCGGATAAAGCCGAAAAATCCCATTCAATTTGGATCGAAAAATTGATCGGCCGGAGACGGCCGTGCACGGACGTATGAACCTGTTGCAATGGACGAGCATCTATAGCTTTCTTTGTTGGGGGATTGTTCGGACGAGTTCGGTAGTTTTCGGCCGATGCTAGTTTGGACAAAAACGGTTCCAGTGGACGGCCCATCTTTATGAAGCCTAGTCTACAACAGAGACTAACACATAACAGTATCGGATTCTTCTTGTATAGCCGTAAAGCTGAAATAAAATTACAGCCCTATTAAAGTTGGTGTTTCGTTTGTGCTTGAATGCCGTCGTTGACCACGACAGAGTGAGGATCTCACATTGGGTAGATTTCAATTTATCTAAAAGATTATGTTCAATTATTTTTTTAATGGGGGATGTTTAGTTTATAGTCTACTTTCAAATGGCAATATGTCAATATTCGATATGCTTTAATTTTTAAATAAACACAAACAACGCCTTGTTTTTTATGGCTGAAAAGTTGAAGAAAGAAAATATCTATTCTTAGTTTGACTAAAACTAAAAGGGCTAGACCATATTAAACATTTTCCCAGGCGTTTTTAGAGTCGGAAGGGTAGGAAACTGTCCGTTTGGCTGATTGAGTTTTCGCTCAATATAGTCTGAACCTTATTAATGTGTTTATTAAATAATTGACTGTATGTTGGTGTAATGACAAAATAGTGTGCTATCGCACTCTTATGGTAACAATAATTCAATTTGCTGTTTTAAAAATGGATTCGGTCATTATTTTCCCATTCATGATGAGTTATGGAATCAATTATTGGGAAAAATCCTTTGAAATTTGCTTGTATATTTTCATAAATAAATCTATAGCCGCCGTCTATTCCATTGTGCTAATGTTTTGGTTTCAATTTTCAGTTTCAATCAACTTGACTTGCCTGTTTATGAGGACAGTCAGAAGCTAAGGAACAACCTTCTCAAAGCGATTCACGAATGCTCAGAGGGCTTCGGTTTCGCTTAATCCACTTTTATCGGATTCGCTTCATCAACTTTTATCTTGTTAATATAGTTTGTGTATTTGTTTCATATTTTGTATATCCTACTCTTTAACCATTGAAATATCATGAAACTACCTGTTGTTTAAATAATTTCGAGACTGAAAGACGAATATATTAAATGTGTATAAATATATATGTAATTATATATTTTTTTTGTAATGGATGAAAATAACTAGTTCTTCGAGTCTATAGAGACGCTGTATTCTTTTTTATTTTGTATCAATAATTTTGAAAAATAATGAATATTGTAAAATATCATTTAACTCTAGATTTTTCTATCAATTGATTTCCCAATAAATGTCCCATAAATTCAAAGGTGTTCTGTAATCATGATGAAATTATATTGTTTCTTAGATTCATGTGTAATGATGAAATCAAGTTAAATCTCATATTGTTTTTGATGTTAAACACTTCATTATTATATTTTTTAATAGTTCACTTGAAACTATAATAATAATAAATCGCTCGATATTATTATTATTACTTGAAACTGATATTGTTTTATTATAACTTCATTATCACTTTTTTTATAATTAAAAATGTAAATTTTTCAGAAAATATAATGAAATTGAGTTCACGTTTCTTTTCAAACATACTTTAATGGGTTTAGTATCTGATATTTGTATTTTCATAATATTGTAGTTCAGTTTTGTATTCTCTCAAATTTGATCTGTTGAAAAGTGTGTGTTATAATGAATGTTCGCTGTAATTTCGTAACTTTAGCTGATGAATGTTCGCTGTAACTTTGAATGTCAAAAGTAACTGTGGTGGCTGATTTCTAAATAATTGAAAAACAGATGCTTTTTCCAAACATGTAATCGAGTTCAAATTCAAACACATTGATGATTATTAATTGATTTGCCAAATAAATTCAATGAGTTGAACCATGTGTTATCTTTGGAATTACCTTCATGTCTAAGTATATTTAGCCTATATGTGAAATATAGCAAGGTGAACGTTATGGCAGTGGTGAAACATAGGAGAACTGATAAAGTTTTAGTTTTACTTTTAAAGAATAAAGAGTTGACGAGGGAAACTCACAAAGAAAACGATTTTACATACCGACTGCGTTTTAATCACCATGACAGTGCTGCCACCATAGTTGTTCAAACACATAAATAATTTTGACATTACAATAGAAATAATACAAAATATAGTTTTACATGAATTATTATATTCCAACACTCCTCCTTAATGTCAAAATGTTTTAACAAAAAATCAGTTTACATCTAAATTGTTATTTCTTAAATGATAATAAAGATTTTAATCAGAATTACTTGTTAGAAAGTCATCACTTGTATTACTTGTTTTACATAGTCACCAACATATCTTTAAACTTCAAAAATTTGTTACTCAATAATGGTTTAGTAAATATGTCAGCTAGCTGTTTTTCTGAACAACAATATTTTATTTCAAAGATGCCATTATGAAATTGTTCGCTTACAAAATGGTACCTGACATCAATGTGTTTACTTTTCCTGTTCATTTGACCTGATTTAATTAGCTTGATAGCACTTTGATTGTCCACATTAAGTACTGTATTTGTAGTTTTGTTAGTCAATTCTGAAAGAATAGTCTTCAAATATTTTAATTCTTTACAACACTCTGCAGCAGAAATATACTCAGCTTCTGCTGTGGATAAGGCAATAATTGGTTGCTTTCTAGAGCTCCAAATAATTGGTGCTCCTCCCAACAATATAACATACCCACTTGTGCTTTTTCTATCATTTAGATCACCAGCATAATCTGAATCACAATATGCTTCAACTTTCAATACATTTGACTTACAACATCTAAACCAACATCTTTTGATCCATTTAGATATCTTAGGGTTCTCTTAACATTTTGTACATCTTTAGCACTAGGGTTATCTAAGTACCGGCTTTCATAGTTGACTGCAAAAGACATGTCAGGTCTTGTTTTGTTAGTCAAGTATAGCAAACTACCTACCGCCTCTCTATAGGGAAAATCTATTCTAAGCTTTTCAATTTGGTCATTTTTTACTATGGGTGTATTTTGATATTTACTGCCAGTCATACTAAAATTTTCAAGAACTTTCTTAGAATAGCTTGTCTGTGTTACAAAAATGCCTTCTTTGTTTTGTCTTATTTCCAAACCTAAATAACTAGCTGGATTCTCATTTACTGTCATTTCAAAATGTTTCATTAATTTTTCCAATAGATTATTCATTTAAGTTTCATCCTTGCTCATCAAAATTCCATCATCTACATGTATGGCTAAATAAAGTTCATTTGAACTGTCTTTGAAAATGCATTGATCAGATTTTTGTTGATGTAAGTAAACCTTCTTGCTTTAGAAAAGATGTTAGTTTTTTATTCCATTGAGAAGGGGCTTGTTTTAATCCATAAAGGGCTTTCTTCGATCTACATACCTTTCCTTCTTCATCACCAAATCCTTCTGGAATTCTCATAAAAATTTCATCATCCAATTCCCCATACAAAAAAGCAGTTTTTACATCAAATGTTTGGATTTTCAAATTATCCTGCGCTGCAATTGAAAACAAAATTCTTAATGATGCATTGTCTACAACAGGACTAAAAGTATCTTTAAAATCGATTGAACCTTCTTTCTGTTGACATCCTCTAACAACTAACCTAGCCTTGTATATCCCATTATCTTTTACTTTGAATACCCACCTACTTGTTAAAATTTCCTTTCCATCAACAATACTCCAAGTATTATTCTTTTCCAAAGATACTTTCTCTTTATTTATTGCTTCCTTCCATTTTTGTCTGTCCTCACTCTCCATGCATTCCATAAATGTTAACATTACTTGTCCATCATTGTATCTAGCAGGTAGTCTTATATTATTTCTTGGTCTCAAACTATAATGTTGATTCACTTCTTCTAATTGATCCTCATTCACCATCTCTGCTTCTTGTTCTCTTTCATTCATCTCATTCCTGATCTCTGCTTCTTGTTCTCTTTCATTCATCATCTCTACTTCTTGTTCTCTTCCATTCATCATCTCTGCTTCTTGTTCTCTTTCATTCATCATCTCTGCTTCTTGTACATTTTCTTGTTCTCTCTGATTTTCTAAATCATTTCTATTTTGTCTACATTTTACAAGCATTTAATTTTGGTCTTTTACAGTTTCATTTGAATAGAACATTCTTCTTTTTCATCAAACAAAACATCTCTCGAGATAAAAATCTTTCTTTTTACTGGATCCCATAATCTATAACCATTTGGGGCATATCCTACAAAAATTGCCTCTTTGCTATGGCTGTCAAGTTTTTTAAGTGGACCTAGTACTTTTGAATGCTTATTTTTATTCCCTTCCAAAATAACAATTTCGTTTTTCATGATTTGGACTTTACTTTTAGTAAACAAAACTTTTCCACCATTTTCGGTAATTGCATTTACTGACATTAAATTATTAGTGAGATCTGGGACATATGTAACATTTTTAAGTATACACTGTTCTGAGTTTACAACTCCTGAAGCTAATGCTACCATACTTTGATCTTTCTTGGCAACAGATATCGTTTGTTTACATGTTTTTACATTATCTAAAATACTGACATCATTAGTCATGTGGTTTGGTGTACAACCACTATCTATGATAAATACTTTATTGGAGACATCCTGACCCTCAGTTGCTTTTAGGCTATGACTTATTGAACTATTTACTTGTGTTAGAGAAGATGTTTTACTTTGAGCCTTATTACGAAAGTAACCGTCTTTTTCATTGTGATTAGTTTTTTTACAGATTTTACATGACTTGTTATCACTAGACCTATTGTTTTTCAAAAAACAATCCTTTTCATAATGATTTGACTTTTTGCAATAAGTACAAAATTTTTGTTTAGACCTGTTATTTGGGCAGTTATTACAAATGTGTCCATATTCATTACAGGAGTAGCATTTTGTTGTCTTACTATTGGAAGTAGAAGCCTTGATCTTACCTTGTTCTTGTCTTACTGTTTTAAACGCCAGAGATTCGCTCCCACCTGACCATTTAATTTCTTCTTGGAGAAGTCTAGCCTTTAGATTATCCAAAGTCTTTTCCGTGTTTACTGTAGAATCCCATGCACTTGAAAAATGTTTATACTGTTCTGGGAGTACACTCATTATTTTAGTAATCACCATTGTTTTATCGATTTTCTGGTCAAGTCTGTTCAATTTGTATGCGATGTTTTGAATGTATGTTAGGTTACCCAACATGTCTTTATCTGTAGAGAACTTGCATGTATAAAAGTCTTGAAGAAGAGCACATTTTTGTTGAGTTGTGTCACGTATAAATAAATTTTTCAATGTGTCATACATTTCCTTGGCACTATTACACGATATAATATGTATTTTTACATCATTGTCCAGCGTCATCAAGATGTAATGTTGAGCTTTTGCGTCTTTGTTTTTGAAAATCTCAATCTTATCAGCACTTTCACCCTGTTGTTCTGAAGTTTCAGCTCCATCTACCACATCCATCAGATCTTTAGCTTTAAGTAATATTTTAATTTCAAATTCCCACATAGTGAATGAATCTGCATCCTTCAGCTTATGCACATAATTTTCCCCGTCCATTGTCGCCATTTTGAGGTTACCTTTTACTATTATTTTATTATTTTAAGAGAAAAACCAATAATCACTTTTCATGTTTTACTTGTTTTAAGATTAAACTTTTTACTTGTTTTTACGTTTTTGGCCATTATCTGGGCCCATAACCTGATAAAGTTTTAGTTTTACTTTTAAAGAATAAAGAGTTGACAAGGGAAACTCACAAAAAAAAACGATTTTACATACCGACTGCGTTTTAATCACCATGACAGTGCTGCCACCATAGTTGTTCAAACACAAATAATTTTGACATTACAATAGAAATAATACAAAATATAGTTTTACATGAATTATTATATTCCAACAAACTCAAGGACCACCGTCTGAGAGAAATCGTTAATAGCCCAGTCAATGAAGGTCCAAAAAAGCAGTTTCAATCCGAAAATTAAATAAAAGCTGAATTTCCCACCATCGATAGAACCCTCTTGGGTCATTCTCCCAAAAGTCCCAGGAAATCCCCTTGGAGCTTTCCGCCCTAGCCCCCTAAAACATGAAAAATGCAGGTAAACACGGGAAATCTATTATCTCTGTAACCATTGATCGGAAACAGTTCTATCATATGCCATTCGATTTGTTACATTATGGACTACAATATTAGTTATATTCATTTTTTCAATAAAATAACAAGTTTTCTTGATAAAATAATATATATGTAAAAATTCAGGAGGTTTGTGATTTGATTTTTTTTGTTTTCTTCGATTAACTTCGAAACAAGTAGTTTTAAAGGAAAATGAGTCGAATAATTAATGTAGCCACTCTCATTTCAAATCCATTGATGTATATTGTTATGTATTTGCAATTCGATTTGACGCTGTGGAAGAGGAAACAGTCGACGCGGAACGGCGCGGCTGACTCTCTTAGCCATAGTAAACAGCAAACTGGAAATCAATTATCTCTGTAACTATTAATCGGAAAAAAATCTATCATATGTCATTCGATTCGTTACATTATGGACTAAAATATTAGTTGTATTCATTTCCTCAATAAATCAAACAGTTTCTTTGATAAAATAATATATATGTAAAAATTTAGGGGTTTTTCGATTTGATTTTTGCTTTCTCCGATTAACTTCAAAGCAAATGATCTAAAGAAAATTAGACAAATAATTAATGTAGCCACATTCATTGCGAATCCATTGATGTATATTGTTATTTATTTGCGATTCGATTTGACGCTGTGGAAGGGGAAACAGTCGACGCGGTACGGCGTGGCTGACTCTCTTCACCAAGGTAAACAGTAAAATACAGTACGGTAGTAGGCCTACTGCTTTCTAAGTTGCATCTTATTCACACTATGGCGCTCGAAACAATCAATTTTGTCTATTGTTTTGACATGCGATGAAACTAATTTTTCACATTTTAATTCTCTAAAATCATTTTCTTGTTATAAATGTGCTAAATCATGCATTCTCTAAATTCTCTAAAATCATTTTCTTGTTATAAATGTGCTAAATCATGCATTCTATGACAGACAAAGATATTGTTTGCAACCGATAAAATATTCATACTATTACATAATATTATAAATATTTAAAATATGTGTGTATGATCATAACTCTATGCTAAAAGTTATCATAAGTTATGAATGTCAAAAACTGAGATAAATCATAGATTAGAATAGTGTTAACAGTGGCAATTTCCTGAAAAATCATAGCGTGCAGTGTTTGCTGTTTTCTACAGTTAATATTCTCCAAGCCAGGTTGATAATATACCTTCAGTTGAGCCAAATATATGTGACGGCTGAGGCATAAAAAAATTTATACATTGTGCTTGTTGAGGGGGAGTTTTGACAACCCACAAAACTCATTTTTCATTTGAAGAAATAATATCAAAAAGGTGCATAGGACCTTACTTTTTTGTTCAGCTTGCCAAAATACCCCTCATTTCAATATTAAAATTTTCGACTGACTGTACAGTGAGATAATCATTCTATCAAGGCTTGAATAATTTTGAAATTTTAATTAAACAAAAATGGTAGAGAATAATTATCATGTAGATATCAACACCTTTATTTAAAGACATATTAACTGCATGCGTTTTCATATTGCCAATACAGCATTGATAAAACTGTAGACGTTTATTTAGCAGTCTCAAAAAACTGTTCCAGCTGAAAAATATTCATTGATTACCAAAACAATACTATTATTATGGTATATTAATGATAATAATTGATTATTAAAACAATACTTTTATTATATCAATTGTTAGATGTATGCACTACTTTCATTTGTTTTCAGTTGTATCTTTGTTCGGTTCGTCATTTTTGAATCTGGCGCGCTTCCAGTGCCAACTTAATGTGTTTCCCCTTATTTTTTCCCCGGTCGTAAGTTCGTCACGCATTTATTGCTTTTGCGTCTTGTATTATTATCGTCTGACTCTTTAATCATTTTATGGTCATTGCGATTGTATTTTTTTTAATCTCTTTCAAGACTTTCTGTGAAGTTTTGAGTCTATTGCGTTGTGTTTTTCTTGTCATTTCCTGTTAGTTCCACATCGTTCCGCATCCGCCCTTTTGGTTGTAGGATGCTTCACTCGTCGACAACATGGCCGTTCCGTAGCGTCTTTCTCCATAAGTCACAGTCACCAAAATTTCTGAGTTTCCCGTATTTTTCACATTTTACCAATGTCTGGTTTTAAATCTTGTTACGTTAATCATATTCGACGTTTTGAGTCATAAATCCTTAATTTCTCTTCGTTATTTATTGAAATAGCTCAATATTTCAATTTGTGCACCGCGTCCTCGTGGACAACTTTTACTCAAAGTGTGTTTTCTCCGCATTGGCCGTTTCCTTCGGCAAAACTCAGACTTCCTCCTAAGCACGGCAGCTTAGGATAACTTCTACGAGGAATTCGTTCCCAGTTCAAGCTGTTCTGGATCGTCTTCTATTCTCTTGTCAGTCTTGGTCTTACCACGCTGTCATCTCTCGGGGGGCCTTCAACCTTAGAAGGTTCCGTTGATAGTACTCTGCTGCTTCAACATCTCTACTGTGCACTCACAGTATTCGTCGTAGAAGGTCGTCTGGAGTTCAACTTCATCGGGTGTTCAATCCATTTGAACACATACTTGGTGGACATCCATGTTCACAAGTCTACAAGTCGAGGCTGGTCGCACTTTGTCCTCTCCTGGGCATTCCTACTTCTTCAATTCAACATGTCTCAAGCTGAGTAATTTTATATTTTATCCTCAATTTCATTTTGTATTTTTTTAGGCTACTTTGTCATAATCTCCCGTTTAATGTGTGTTATTACTGGATTCACAATTAATCGTTCAATATATTTGAAACATCGCATTTTGAAGCTTCACCTTTGCTTCATATTTTGAACAGCAATTTTCATTGCAAATTCAATTTTTACATAACCTTACCTTGAAGCCACAGCGCTTCAGTGAACTTTTCAGTTTTTCCTAATTATGTTTATTGTATTATAAGCATTCTAAGTATTGCTTTACTAGTTCTGGTAATAGCTATTACAAATTTTCGGACTTGTCATTACATCGCCTTTCGGCGTATATTTCATTATAACCTATATTTTGTAAATCCCAATTTACATAAGCATTCTAAGTATTGCTTTACTAGTTTTGATACAAGCCATTACAAATTTGGACTTGTCATTGCATCGCTCTTCAGCGTATATTTCTTTTGTGTAATCTGTTTTGTTTACATTTCCATTTACATAACCTACTTTGTTTTACAACGTTTTATTTGCTAGCCTATGTGTAACCTTGCTACAGATCTTTTCCTATTGCAGTTATTACAATAATTAGCCCTTGCTATTATTATTATCTTTATTCAAGTCACATTTTTACTAGTTTTGAATCTACTGACTTAGTAATTTGATTAAGTTGCTACCGCAATATAGCGTTCAAATAATTGTGCTATTGTTCTGATGTGTGTAATAATTATGTATTGATGAGCTTTCTACCAATTTTAGACAGCACTAAATAATTTTCATTTTTACCAACATTTTTGTCAACTTATGTTTTCTACAATTGAGACGTTTCAAGTCTTTATCTCGATTTATTCAAGACTCAAATCGATCTAATCAATTCAAGCATTTTGTTAGCATCTTGCGCATACCCTGTTTTACATATCATCCTATATTGTATTATTCTTTGTTTGTTGTACTAATTAACCTTTGTATTTACAGCTAATGTTCTCTGTAGATATTTTGTATACCTATTGAATTATCAAATTGTTTTGTCTTTACGAATTTGGTCTAGTACCTAAATTAAATTTTCATAAAGCAATTCACCCCTTTGAAAATTATATTTTCTTAATAATTCATGGTCAATTTGAGTAGTAGGCATTAAAATAACTTTGCAATTTATCTAATTTCATACAATTATTTTAAAGTCAATTTTGTATTTGAGATACATCAAATTCTCTTTTTTCTGCTTTTGTGCTTATGTGCCCATCTGAAATCTAGTTACAGCAACTGCTGTTTTTGTTCATATAAATTTTTTACTATTTTCTGTTGTTTATTAAATTGAATATTGTTAACCAATCTTTTCATTTGGTGTCTTACCCTTTTTTCTTAGCTACTATCAGAGTTACCATTTTGCCTCCAAGCTGCAATCAGTCTTGCAAGCACAGTGGTTACTCATCTCGGATATGTGGAATTTCGTCCATGCAAGTAATAAGACTTATTTATTTCTTACTCATCATTTTTATTCATTCGGCTCATTGCCACACAAATAAGATACAGTCCACTAATTTCTCTTGGACAAATTCTTCAAGATTCAAAATGACTTAGTCAAAAAGAGGGCGCTTCCAATGGGAAGCCCAATATCTGTATACT